>NW_027224412.1:20000-22500 GCF_023699985.2 Odocoileus virginianus | reverse complement strand
TGCATGGAGTGTGTCCAGACTTGGCACTCGGGTCTCCGTACCCCGAACTCAGCCCCGCTAGGGCCTTTCCCCTGGCCTAGGCCTCACCCTGAGGCTTCTGGGGGCGGAAAGGTGCCGGCAGGGAGCTGTCTTCCACTCTGCAACGTCCAGGAGGAGCGCCTTTGGCTCAGAGGGAAGAGGGGCGGCAACGGTTGCGTGGATTGCCAAGTGGTGTCTCTTTTGCGCTGTAGGTGCTCCAGTGGGAAGCAGGGAGATACAAGAGGCCCACTGTGATCCCTTGGTCGGCTCTGCTCTTCCCACCCAAGTGCGGTAGCTGCTGGGCTGCCAGGGAGCTGCCTGACAGACTCTGGCTCAGCGAGCTCTCTAAAGGGCGGGTCAGGAACTGCGTGTGCATGGAGTTGGGCCCTTGTGGCCTGGGTGGTGTGACCCCCCAACTGGTCCCCACGGCTCGGCGCATGGCCCGGGAAAGAGGAACGCCCCAAAGCCCTTTTCTCACGGGTATCAGTGCAGTACGTGGTCTGCGCGATTTGCGGGAACAGCCGGCCAGAGTGCTTCCCAAACGGCCTTTGGAGGCAGGCGGGGAGGTATGCCGGAGGGAGAGGGCCGGTTCTGCTGGGAGGCCCCACAGGCCAGAGGCACAACCCAGCGAGGCCCCTGCCCTTGGCCAGCCTTGCCCAGGCCTTCCTGGCGTCCTGGGCTACTGCCCCACGAAGGGGCAGGCTGCAGGGAGTGTGTCCAGACATGCACGGGCACCTACCCCAACTCAGCCCCGCTAGGGCCTTTCCCCTGGGCCTAGGCCTCAGCTGAGGCCTACTGGGTGGGAAGGTGCTGGCAGGGGCTGTCTCCACACTGCAACGTCCCAGGAGGCAGAGCCTTCTGGCAGAGGGAAGAGGGGAGCAACGGGGTGGATGCCCAAGCCGTCTTTGCCCCAGCTGCCTCAGGGGAGCAGGGAGAGCAAGAGGCCCACTGTGATCCTAGGTCGGCTCTGCCTCTTCCCACCCAGGCGGAGCTGCTGGGGCTGCCAGGGAGCTGCCTGACAGACTCTGGCTCAGCCGAGCTCTCTGAAGGGGCAGGGGGCAGGAACAGGCGTGTGCATGGAGTTGGGCCTTGGCCTGGGAGTGTGGACCCCCGAGCTGGTCCCCAGGCTCGGGGCCATGGGCCCGGAGAGAGGACCGCCCCAAAGCACTTTTCTCCCGGGTTTCAGAGCAGTGTGCGCGATTTGCGGGAACAGACGGCCAGAGTGATTCCAAAACAGCCTTTGGAGGCAGGCGGGGAGGTCTGCCGGAGGGAGAGGGCCGGTTCTGCTGGGAGGCCCCACAGGCCAGTGGCACAACCCAGCGAGGCCCCTGCCCTTGGCCAGCCTTGCCCCAGGCCTTCCTGGCGTCCAGGGCTACTGCCCCACGAAGGGGCAGGCTGCAGGGAGTGTGTCCAGACATGCACGGGCACCTACCCCAACTCAGCCCCGCTAGGGCCTTTCCCCTGGGCCTAGGCCTCAGCTGAGGCCTACTGGGTGGGAAGGTGCTGGCAGGGGCTGTCTCCACACTGCAACGTCCCAGGAGGCAGAGCCTTCTGGCAGAGGGAAGAGGGGAGCAACGGGGTGGATGCCCAGGCACTCTTTGCCCCAGCTGCCTCAGGGGAGCAGGGAGAGCAAGAGGCCCACTGTGATCCTAGGTCGGCTCTGCCTCTTCCCACCCAGGCGGAGCTGCTGGGGCTGCCAGGGAGCTGCCTGACAGACTCTGGCTCAGCCGAGCTCTCTGAAGGGGCAGGGGGCAGGAACAGACGTGTGCATGGAGTTTGGCCTTGGCCTGGGAGTGTGGACCCCCGAGCTGGTCCCCAGGCTCGGGGCCATGGGCCCGGAGAGAGGACCACACCCCAAAGCACTTTTCTCCCGGGTTTCAGAGCAGTGTGCGCGATTTGCGGGAACAGCCGGCCAGAGTGCTTCCAAAACGGCCTTTGGAGGCAGGCGGGGAGGTCTGCCAGAGGGAGAGGGCCGGTTCTGCTGGGAGGCCCCACAGGCCAGAGGCACAACCCAGCGAGGCCCCTGCCCTTGGCCAGCCTTGCCCAGGCCTTCCTGGCGTCCAGGGCTACTGCCCCACGAAGGGGCAGGCTGCAGGGAGTGTGTCCAGACATGCACGGGCACCTACCCCAACTCAGCCCCGCTAGGGCCTTTCCCCTGGGCCTAGGCCTCAGCTGAGGCCTACTGGGTGGGAAGGTGCTGGCAGGGGCTGTCTCCACACTGCAACGTCCCAGGAGGCAGAGCCTTCTGGCAGAGGGAAGAGGGGAGCAACGGGGTGGATGCCCAAGCCGTCTTTGCCCCAGCTGCCTCAGGGGAGCAGGGAGAGCAAGAGGCCCACTGTGATCCTAGGTCGGCTCTGCCTCTTCCCACCCAGGCGGAGCTGCTGGGGCTGACAGGGAGCTGCCTGACAGACTCTGGCTCAGCCGAGCTCTCTGAAGGGGCAGGGGGCAGGAACAGACGTGTGCATGGAGTTGGGCCTTGGCC
>NW_027224412.1:7500-15000 GCF_023699985.2 Odocoileus virginianus | reverse complement strand
GGAAGGTGCTGGCACGGGCTGTCTCCACACTGCAATGTCCCAGGAGGCAGAGCCTTCTGACAGAGGGAAGAGGGGAGCAACGGGGTGGATGCCCAAGCCGTCTTTGCCCCAGCTGCCTCAGGGGAGCAGGGAGAGCAAGAGGCCCACTGTGATCCTAGGTAGGCTATGCCTCTTCCCACCCAGGCGGAGCTGCTGGGGCTGCCAGGGAGCTGCCTGACAGACTCTGGCTCAGCCGAGCTCTCTGAAGGGGCAGGGGGCAGGAACAGACGTGTGCATGGAGTTGGGCCTTGGCCTGGGAGTGTGGACCCCCGAGCTGGTCCCCAGGCTCGGGGCCATGGGCCCGGAGAGAGGACCACCCCAAAGCACTTTTCTCCCGGGTTTCAGAGCAGTGTGCGCGATTTGCGGGAACAGCCGGCCAGAGTGCTTCCAAAACGGCCTTTTGAGGCAGGCGGGGAGGTCTGCCAGAGGGAGAGGGACGGTTCTGCTGGGAGGCCCCACAGGCCAGAGGCACAACCCAGCGAGGCCCCTGCCCTTGGCCAGCTTTGCCCAGGCCTTCGTGGCGTCCAGGGGTACAGCCCCATGAAGGGGCAGGCTGCAGGGAGTGTTTCCAGACACGCACGGGCACCTACACCTACTCAGCCCCTCTAGGGCCTTTCTCCTGGGCCTAGGCCTCAGCTGAGGCCTACTGGGTGGAAAGGTGCTGCCAGGGACTGTCTCAACACTGCAACGTCCCAGGAGGCAGAGCCTTCTGGCCGAGGGAAGAGGGGAACAACGGGGTGGATGCCCAGGCACTCTTTGCCCCAGCTGCCTCAGGGGAGCAGGGAAGGCAAGAGACCCACTGTGATCCTAGGTCGACTCTGCCTCTTCCCACCCAGGCGGAGCTGCTGGGGCTGCCAGGGACCTGCCTGACAGACTCTGGCTCAGCCGAGCTCTCTGAAGGGGCAGGGGGCAGGAACAGACGTGTGCATGGAGTTCTGCCTTGGCCTTGGACTGTGGACACCCGAACTGGTCCCCAGGCTCGGGGCCATGGGCCCGGAGAGAGGACCACCCCAAAGCACTTTTGTCCCGGCTTTCAGAGCAGTGTGCGCGATTTGCGGGAACAGCCGGCCAGAGTGCTTCCAAAACGGCCTTTGGAGGCAGGCGGGGAGGTCTGCCAGAGGGAGAGGGCCGGTTCAGCTGGGAGGCCCCACAGGCCAGAGGCACAACCCAGCGAGGCCCCTGCCCTTGGCCAGCCTTGCCCAGGCCTTCCTGGCGTCCAGGGCTACTGCCCCACGAAGGGGCAGGCTGCAAAGAGTGTGTCCAGACATGCACGGGCACCTACCCCAACTCAGCCCCGCTAGGGCCTTTCCCCTGGGCCTAGGCCTCAGCTGAGGCCTACTGGGTGGGAAGGTGCTGGCAGTGGCTGTCTCCACACTGCAACGTCCCAGGAGGCAGAGCCTTCTGGCAGAGGGAAGAGGGGAGCAACGGGGTGGATGCCCAAAAAAAGCTGTCTTTGCGCCAGCTCCTCAGGAGAGCAGGGAGAGCAGAGGCCCACTGTGATCGTAGGTCGGCTCTGCCTCTTCTCACCCAGGCGGAGCTGCTGGGGCTGCCAGGGAGCTGCCTGACAGACTCTGGCTCAGCCGAGCTCTCTGAAGGGGCAGGGGGCAGGAACAGACGTGGGCATGGAGTTGAGCCTTGGCCTGGGAGTGTGGACCCACAGGGGGGGGGGGGGGGGGGGGGGGGGGGGGGGGGGGGGGGGGGAGATGGTCACCAGGCTCGGGGCCATGGGCCCGGAGAGAGGACCACCCCAAAGCACTTTTCTCCCGGGTTTCAGAGCAAGTGGTGCGCTGATTTGCGGGAACAGCCGGCCAGATAGTGCCTCCAAACGGCCTTGGGAGGCAGGGTGGAAGTCTGCCAGAGGGAGAGGGCCAGTTCTGCTGGAGGCCCCACAGGCAAAAGGCACAACCCAGCGAGGCCCCTGCCCTTGGCCAGCCTTGCCCAGGCCTTCCTGGCGTCCAGGGCTACTGCCCCACGAAGGGGCAGGCTGCAGGGAATGTGTCCAGACATGCACGGGCATCTACCCCAACTCAGGGTTAGGGTTAGGGTTAGGGTTAGGGTTAGGGTTAGGGTTAGGGTTAGGGTTAGGGTTAGGGTTAGGGTTAGGGTTAGGGTTAGGGTTAGGGTTAGGGTTAGGGTTAGGGTTAGGGTTAGGGTTTAGGGTTAGGGTTAGGGTTAGGGTTAGGGTTAGGGTTAGGGTTAGGGTTAGGGTTAGGGTTAGGGTTAGGGTTAGGGTTAGGGTTAGGGTTAGGGTTAGGGTTAGGGTTAGGGTTAGGGTTAGGGTTAGGGTTAGGGTTAGGGTTAGGGTTAGGGTTAGGGTTAGGGTTAGGGTTAGGGTTAGGGGTTAGGGTTAGGGTTAGGGCTAGGGCTAGGGCTAGGGCTAGGGTTTAGGGTTTAGGTTAAGTTTGGTTGAGGTTTACGGTTTAGGGTTAGCGTTAGGGTTTAGGGTTAGGGTTTAGGGTTAGGGTTAGGTTTAGGGTTATGGTTTGGTTTTAGGGTTTTGGGTTAGTTTACGGATATAGGTTTAGGGTTAGGGTAAGCGTAAGGGTTAGGGTTTAGGGTTAGGGTTAGGGTTAGGGTTAGGGTTTAGGGTTAGGGTTTAGGGTTAGGGTTTAGGGTTAGGGTTAGGGTTAGGGTTAGGGTTAGTGTTAGGGTTAGGGTTAGGGTTAGGGTTAGGGTTAGGGTTAGGGTTAGGGTTAGGGTTAGGGTTAGGGTTAGGGTTAGTGCTAGGGCTAGGGCTAGGCCTAGGGCTAGGGCTAGGTTTAGGGTTAGGGTTAGGGTTAGGGTTAGTGTTAGCGTTAGGGTTAGGGTTTAGGGTTAGGGTTAGGGTTAGGGTTAGGGTTAGGGTTAGGGTTAGGGTTAGGGGTTTCAGAGCACTGTGCGCGATTTGCGGGCCCAGCCGTCTTTGCCCAGCTGCCCTCAGGGGAGCAGGGAGTAGGAGAGCAAGAGGCCCTCATGTGATCCTAGGTGGCTCTGCATTTCTTCCCACCCAGGCAGAGTGCCTGGGGCTGCAGGGAGCTGCCTGACTGACTATGGCTCAGCTCGAGGTTGTCTTGAAGGGTCAGGGGGCAGGAACACAGACGGTGTGCATGGAGTTCTGCCTTGGCCTTGGACTGGGAACACACGAACTGGTCCCAAGGCTAGGGGGCCATGGGGCCAGGAGAGAGGACCACCCCCCCAAAGCCTTTTGTCCGGCTTTCAGAGCAGGTGTGCGCGGATTTGCGGGAATAAGCCGGGGCCCAGAGTGTTCCAAACGGCCTTTGGAGGCAGGCGGGGGAGGTCTGCGGAGGGAGGGGCCGGTTCTGCTGGGTTGGCCCCGGCCCAGAGGCAACAACCCACGAGGCCCTGCCCTTGGCCTGCCTTGCCAGGCCTTCCTGGCGTCCAGGGGCTAATGCGGGTTAGGGTTAGGGTTAGGGTTAGGGTTAGGGTAGGGTTAGGGGTTAGGGTTAGGGCTTAGGGTTAGGGTTAGGGCTAGGGCTAGGGCTAGGGCTAGGGTTAGGGTTAGGGTTAGGGTTAGGGTTAGGGTTAGGGTTAGGGTTAGGGTTAGGGTTAGGGTTAGGGTTAGGGTTAGGGTTAGGGTTAGGGTTAGGGTTAGGGTTAGGGTTAGGGTTAGGGTTAGGGTTAGGGTTAGGGTTAGGGTTAGGGTTTAGGGTTAGGGTTAGGGTTAGGGTTAGGGTTAGGGTTAGGGTTAGGGTTAGGGTTAGGGTTAGGGTTTAGGGTTAGGGTTAGGGTTTGTGTTTAGGGGTAGGGTTAGGGTTAGGGTTAGGGTTAGGGTTAGGGTTTGGGTTTAGGGTTAGGGTTAGGGTTAGGGTTAGGGTTAGGGTTAGGGTTAGGGTTAGGGTTAGGGTTAGGGTTAGGGTTAGGGTTAGGGTTAGGGTTAGGGTTAGGGTTAGGGTTAGGGCCTTCTTGGCGTCCAGGGCTACTGCCCCACGAAGGGGCAGGCTGCAGGGACTGTGTCCAGACATGCACGGGCACCTACCCCTACTCAGCCCCGCTAGGGCCTTTCCCCTGGGCCTAGGCCTCAGCTGAGTCCTACTGGGTGGGAAGGTGCTGCCAGGGGCTGTCTCCACACTGCAACGTCCCAGGAGGCAGAGCCTTCTGGCAGAGGGAAGAGGGGAGCAACGGGGTGGATGCCCAAGCCGTCTTTGCCCCAGCTGCCTCAGGGGAGCAGGGAGAGCAAGAGGCCCACTGTGATCCTAGGTCGTAAGCTCTACCTCTTCACACCCAGGCGGAGCTGCTGGGGATGCCAGGGAGCTGCCTGTCAGACTTGGTCAGCCGAGCAACTCTGAAGGGACAGGGGGGGCAGGAACATACGTGTGCATGGAGTTGGGCCTTGGCCTGGGAGTGTTGGACCCCGAGCTGGTCCCCAGGCTCGCGTCCATGGGACCGGAGAGAGGACCATCCAAAGCACTTTTCTCCGGGTTTCAGAGCAGTGTGTGAGCGATTTGCGGGGAGGAAACAGCCGGCCAGAGTGCTTCCAAACGGCCTTTGGAGGAGGGGGGAGGTGCTGCGGAGGGAGAGGGCTGGTTCTGCTGGGAAGGCCCCACGCCAGAGGCACATACCCAGCGAGGCCCCTGCCCTTGGCAGCTTGCCCAGGCCTTCATGGGTCGTCAGGGCTACTGCCACGAAGGGGAAGGCTGCGGGAGTGGGTCCAGACCGCAATGGGCACCTACCCCAAACCTCAGCCCGCTTGGGGCCTTTCCCTGTGTCTAGGCCGCAGCTGAGGCTACTGGTGGGGGAAGGTGCTGGCAGGGGTGTCTCCACACTGCAACGTCCAGGAGGCAGAGCCTTCTGGCAGGAGGGAAGAGTGGTATCAACGGTGGGTAGTGCCCAAGCCGTCTTTACCCCAGCTGCTAGGGGAGCAGGGGAGAGCAGAGGACCACTGTGATCCTAGGTCGGCTCTGTCATTCCACCCAGGGGTGCTGTGGGGCTGCCAGGGAGCTGCTGACAGACTCTGGCCTCAGCGCAGCTCTCTCTGACGGGTCAGGGGGCAGGAACAAGGGAGTGGGCATGGAGTTGGGCCTTGGCCTGGAGTGTGGACCCCCGGCTGGTCCCAGGCTCGATGGCATGGGCCCGGATAGAGGGACCCCCCCAAAGCACCTTTGCTCCTGGCTTTTAGAGCAGTGGTGCGCGATTTGCTTTACCCTCCTTCCTTATCCACCCCCCCTTCCAAATTCTTCATTCTATTACATACTTCTTACTTTCTATTTCCCTAAACTCATTTCTTCCCCACCGTCCACATTCCCCACCCCTCTATTCCCCATTCCCTATTCCTCAATCCCCTTCCAACCCATTCTACCCTTTCACCATCCCCACTCCTTTTCCTTCATCCTTTCATAATAACCAACCCTCCCATCCCTTTCCCACACCCCCCACCCACCTTTAATTTAATTTAACTTCAACTTTACTTTAACCTTTACTTTAACTTTAACTTTAACTTTCAATTGCACTCTTTCACTTTCACTTCACTTTACTTAAATTTATACTTTAACTTTAAAACTTTAAATTAAAACTTTTAATTTAAACTTTTACTTTAAAACTTTATACTTTAACTTTAAACTTTAACTTTAACTTTAAATTTAATACTTTAACTTTAACTTTAACTTTAACTTTAAATTTAACATTACACTTTAACTATTACTTTAACTTTCAATTTAAAGTTTTGTGTTACGTGATGAGTTCGTAGAACCCTACTTTATAAATCATCTCTAATACGTGAGTTGTACATACACATTATCCCATCATCAGTTATAAGTCGTGTTCGTCCATCCCTCAGATCATATTTCGCTAGATGTCTGAACTTGTTGTTAAGACACTAGTAAGAAGAGATAGCATGTGACCGTCACTCCTCGTCTCAATAGACTCTTTGAGTGAGCAGCCGCCGCATCTCATGACTCACCTGTGCAGATACGCGTCTGTAACCTAGACCCGTTGGCCTTCTCAACTGTGTCGTAAGTTACAGCTCCCTGTGCCTGTATCAGTCCAGCCCTCATAATCGATGTTTAAGATCTCAGAATTGTCCGTGTATGAAGTGCTCCGCGAAACATAATTAGTCAAGAAATCTAGAGTTTACCTCAAAGCGTGTCCTGTCTTCACTACCTAAGCCCCAAGAGAGCCAACCCCTTAATGTACACTCTGAGTGACCTATAGAGCCCTATATAAAAGTGCATGTGCTGAGTATACCACCCTACAAGCCCTCCTCCACGTGTGTTCCAATCAGTCTGTGTGTGACTGTATACCTACTTGCCTCTTCTCGTTGTGTCATATACATAGTCCATCTCAAACGCTACAGAGATGTAAAGACCCCCTTGTGCCTTCCTGTTCCAACAAACCTAGCCACATACACCAATCTATCACTGTCTCTGTATCCAAAAATCTATCAGTCCCAGTGTCTACATATGTTGTGTTCCAGATCACTCATGTCTATACAACAACAACACCACGTGATAAAATACACCTAATTTCTACATGTACCACATCGTGACTCAAAGTCTGCACCTCTATAGACAACTGCACTATGTATAACATATCTTACACTCCTCCATCCAACCCCCCCCCACCCTCATATCATTTCCCCCCGCGCCTCAACCTAGTCCTCTCTCATCCCCGTTCTAGAGTAGTTATAAAGACATCAAATATCAGTGACCATTCAACCAAAATAACAATACCCCCCATCAACCTATGTCGAGCCCCAGAGAACTAAACATCTGAAAAGTGTCCCTATGTTACCTCACTACAGACGCTTCACACATCACGATGACCTTAGCGTCCCCGCTACCCCTCTATGTCTGTCCTTGCTTCACCACCTCATTGTTGCCCATCCACCTAATACACGTTGCTAATCCCCCTCAGCGCACTCCCCCAACCTCTATCACAATCCCAATCAACATGTCTTCATACGTCACTCTCTCCACCTATCCATACCTCGCACCACAGCCCACTACATCTCTAGAACCACAACTAACCCCACAAGATGATACCAATCCTGTAGTTGTACCAGTGTGATAGAAGTCTGCAACCCTCACATGAGGTGCGCAACAATAGAAAGTTGAAAGTTACTCATAGTGCACATCGCCTATCACATGATACATGTATCTACACCTCTCTCATCAGCCTCCACCCCCCCTCTAATGTCACATGCTCCCCCTCTTAACAACAGATGAGCACCTGTTTCTCGTTTCATAGCTACTCGCGCCACCCCACTACATTCTGTCCTTCCATCGTCCGCTTTGCATATGCCAACCCCCCTGCCCTGTGTGCCCCCCTCGTAGACCAAATTTTAAATATATATTTTTCTCTATTCTTCTTTCCCTCTCTTCCTCTCCTCTTCCACCCTCTCACCAACTCCTTAATCCAATTCTTTACCCTAATTTCTATTCTCATCCTTACAACCCCTTCTACCACCTTATTAAACCCCAAACCAATTCTCACTCCCCACCCCACAACTCTCTCACCTATCACAAA
>NW_027224411.1:0-50990 GCF_023699985.2 Odocoileus virginianus | reverse complement strand
CTATAAAGAAAGCTGAGCACTGACAAATTGATGCTTTTGAACTGTGGTGTTGGAGAACACTCTTGAGAGTCCCTTGGACTGCAAGGAGATCCAACCAGTCCATCCTAAAGATCAGTCCTGGGTGTTCTTTGGAAGAACTGATGTTGAAGCTGAAGCTCCATTATTTTGGCCACCTGATGGGAAGAGCTGACTCATTTGAAAAGACCCTGATGCTTGGAAAGATTGAGGGCAGGAGAAGGGGATGACAGAGGATGAGATGGCAGGATGGCATCACCAACCCAATGGACATGAGTTTGGTTAAACTCTGGGAGATGGTGATGGACAGGAAGGCCTGGCATGCTGTAGTCCATGGGGTGGCAAAGAGTCAGACATGACTAAGTGACTGAACTGAACTGAATTACATGTAATGTGTACTCTCCCATTGTTAGTAGTGAGGAAAATGTCTGAGAGATGTTATAACAGAGCAACACAGTACACTTTAATGCACAAAAGAGTGGAAGCAGACAGACCACTTAAGATGTGGTTGCAATAACCCATGTGGGAAACTAGGGTTGATATTGTACTTATATTGTGAGAAATGGTCACAGTATCTATGTACAGTTTCTTTCCAAACTTGTTCCTCTGTTTCCATTCTCAATTTTATCATACATAAAATCAACCACAGGAGAAAATATGATGTATTTATATTTCTTCATCTATTTAACCTACATTAGTCAGTCATCAAATCATGCTTACTGTTTCTTCTAAAGATTAATTAATTTCACTCATTTCCTTCTATTTTTATGAGAATTTTAAAAAATTATATATTTGTATACTTTTTATATTGAAATATGCTTTATACAACTTTATTTTTGATACTTCTTCACTTTCATCAATCTCTTTTTTTCAAAGAGAGTATTTTTTCTATGAGGTAGATAAAATCATGTCATTTTTCTCCTTGATTCCCTTCACTATCTCTTCTTGGTTCTCATGATTGTATCATACACCATGAAAGAGATTGAAACACCACTAACAGTTTCAGTTCTCCTTCATCTATCTTTTTCCATAGAAGCCCAATTGTTTTTTCAGTGTCTCGCTGCACTTGCTTGACTCAGTTCTTGGCACTGCAATAGGGAAGAACACGCTCAGAGTGAGCCCAGACACTGCGGAACTGAGCGGCGTCGGCGCCGCCTGACCCTGGACGGCAGTTCCCGGTGCAAGCGTGCAGTGCGGAGGGGCGAGTCTGAGGGGTCTCCGGAGGCGGTGAAGGGCACTGAGCGGCGTCGGCGCCCCCTGAACGCAGCGGCGCCGGCGCCGCCTGACCCTGGACGGCAGTTCCCAGTGCAGGCTGCACTGCGGAGGCGAGTCTGAGGGGTCTCCGGAGGCGGTGAAGGGCAGGGAAGCGCGCTGCGCTGCAGGCCGCCGGCTCACAAAGACTTCGACACGAGGGAGCGACTGAACGACAGCAACACAGGGAGCCTCACCCGAAACCTGGGATGTTGTCTTGGAATCCCTTATTTAGAGCCCTCAGGTCTTAGAATTGTAGGAGTTGCCTATCTTTGCATGCATTGCTTTTGTTCTCTCTCCCCCTGCATAAGTTATCCAAGAACATCCTTCACCCTTACCCCCTCATTCCACCTGGTCATTATATACCACAGGACGGCACTCACCGGGCTAGGAGTCACTGATTCCTCAGTGCCTGTTAACACCACACAGTCCAACCAGACCGTTTCCTGCAACTGTTTGAGTAAGAACCTAGGGAAAATCTTTCTGTCCTTGTCTCTGTAGCTGTAATTTTTTTACACTTGGGAATTTTATTCCATTTCCCCCTCCATACTGAATGGACATAACTTGAGCTCTGATATCAGGGACATGAAGTAGAATCATGCTTATGTGTAACAGATCTATGTATTTTAATCTCTCTTGTTTTCCTTTACCAGTCAATTAATGATTGACACACACAACATAACCATAGTTAATAAATTATATTTAAAAATTTTATTTTTTACAATGCAAGGTTTAAGTGATGAGACAATGTCAGGAGATTGAATGTTTTGAACCCAATTACTTAGCTCAGAATTTTTGCTATGCTCATCATCAGATTGATCTCTTGTTTGGAAAACTTTGAAATCCCATGGCCAATAATTACTACCTTTTTTTTTTTAGTCACAAATCTAAGGAGAATAATATTTATTCTATAACTAAAATATCCCAGGGACTATTTTGAGACTTAAGGGTGGTGGCTGGGTACATGTAATGTTTCCATTTTAGGACTAATATTACAACATTTAAAGAGAATTTGAGCATTTTCCCGCCAAAGCTATAAATTGTATCCCACATTAGCAAAAAATGACCAAATTTCTGTTTTCTGGTGCCACAGTTCTATTTATCATATATTCCATATAGTTTTAATAAAATTATTTGCCTTAAGATTGTTCCTATAAAGTTATATATATGTCCAATAAAGCTATATCTTTGCAATAAAACTACATATTTTCATTATTGTTATGTGTACATTAATCTCTACAGATTGAATATTCTCACATCAATTCAATTAATTCATATTAGAATATTTTCTGTACAGCTATTTACATTTTACCTTTTTGACATCATGTTTTCATCTCTGTCCATTGAAATGTGATTATGAATTAATACACTGTGTTTAGTTTAACTTGAGCAGTATGAAGTGAAATAAGATTATTTCTTCACTTAATCTCAGTACTGACCTTTACCTAATTATTGCTTACGAAGTGTATAATTTTCAGCTTTCAGTAGGCCCATGAAAATTCTGTTGTGAAATTTCTGTTTAACAAACTACATTAAAAAAAATCATCATTATATATTAATATCAAACACTTTCTGCACATTTTTTTTTGCCTAAATTCAGGGCTATGTTTCTTAGTAATATCCCCCTTTTAAGTTATTTATTTGGATCCATGTGGTTATTGAATATGGATTATGTCATTCCTTTCAACTTGTTTACTTACTTTTTTCCAACTTTTCCAAACTGTGACATTCTCAGGTATTATAAACCTGATTTATCTGACCTAAACGCTAATTAATATAGAGCAAAACAAAGCCAAAGGTGTAGGTTTCAAACTTCACTACTTTCAGTGAATAAATTATTCATAAACAGTTGAATAAGGCAAAACATGTATTGACAACTGTATATTTGGAAAAGGTGGCAACATTAAACATTCAAATGAGATAAAGGACTTGGAAAATTAGACAAACAGGAAGTAGTGTAGAGTATAGCAAACAGGCTCAAACAGGCATGAAGGCAGTGGTGGCGGTTTAGTCACTCAGTCGTGTCCGACTCTTGTGACCCCGTGGACTGGAGCCCGCCAGGCTCCTCTGTCCATGGGGTTCTCCAGGCAAGAACACTGGAGTGGGTTGCCATTTCCCTTCTCCAGGGGATCTTCCAGACCCAGGGACTGAACCCAGGTCTCCTGCATTGCAGGCAGATTCTTTACCAACTGAGCTATGAGGAAGCCCCAATAAGAAAGAACAAACAATAATTTTAAAAACACATTTTACAAAAATTGCAGGTTAAAAATTAGTCTAAATGTATATAAGGAGCTGCTGCTGCTGTTAAGTCACTTCAGTCATGTCTGACTCTGTGATCCCATAGACAGCAGCCCACCAGGCTCCTCCATCCCTGGGATTCTCCAGGCAAGAACACTGGAGTGGGTTGCCATTTCCTTCTCCAATGCTTGCATGCATGCTAAGTCGCTTCAGTTGTGTCTGACTATGTGCGACCCCGTGGACAACATCCCAGCAGGCTCCTCTGTCCATGGAATCCTCTAGGCAAGAACACTGGAGTGGCTTGCCGTTTCCTTCTCCAGATATAAGGAGCACATTCATTCATTAAAAAAAAAAACCCTCCCAAAGTTTTAAATATTTGCAAGCTTAATTAAACAAGATTAATTAAATGTAGAAGGCTGAGTTAGAGAACAGTGACATGGTCTAAATACAATATGTCAAAACACCCAAATCTCAGAATAACTATATTTCATTCTCAACACAATGTTTCTATTCCTAAGTTTTACTAGAAAGTAAAGCATTTAGTGGAAGGAGAAGAATATTAGTATTTATCAGTGAACTATCTTGATCCCAGAAATACCTACGACAGAGAAAGTAGAAAGAGACCAACCAAAGAGCAGCTGGCTGGTGCAGCGGAATGCAGGTGAGTCACTTAGTGAAGGAGTGAATCTTTGCTGAGATCAGCCTGATGAGCTTGTTTCAGGGCTTCCAGGAACAAAGGAAAAACATGGACCAAGAGCACAGCCCAGGGGTGCCGAGACAAGACGAATTACTACCTGAATGTTCTTCAGACCACAGAGGGCCATGGACACTTGACCTGAACGACCTTTTGTGACAGATCATGATCTGTTCTGCCACATCCCAGATGAATTGAGCATCGCAGCCTCTATCAGACACAACTCTTGCAGAAAGAGCAAAGGAAGGCCATGGAGAATTTTCCTTCAAAAATTATATGTGAGTTGATCTTTTTAGCAAACCCTGAACCCCACTAACTTTACTCTAGAATTCTAATAAGCCAATTCCCATTCCACCTTCATATTATTACTTAGCTTTAGTATTATGATTAATTTTGATTACTTATTGTTAATTGACAGATTTCCATGATATGTATGTTACATCCATTCAATGTCAACATCTATCAGTAGAGCTAATTAAATTCTGGAGTAGCTAAATGTGTGTGAGGTAGCTTTGAGTGTATCAATCACGTGGAAGAAAGAAAGTGAGAAAAGAATAGGAAATTTTTGAGAAGGAAAGAAGGCAATAGAAGAAAAATTATTATAAGTGGTGCACTCTAATCAGAGAACAGTTTTCTAAATTGCATTCTTTTATACAAATTCATAACTTCTTTATAATGAATATGTTTGTAGGAATAAGAGAAATAAAAGTTGATGTGTTTACTATTAAAATGATATTCCTGAATTTTGATTTAAGCATATCCCCAGGAAATTATTCCATGAAATAAAATGGGAATCTATTCAAAACTAAAAATATGTCATATGTGCTATATAAGAATCTATCACAAAATATAAATGGTGAAAACGTATGCATTGGAAAAAATAAACTGAAAATTCTAAGTTCTTTACTTGGCTAGTTTCATGTGATACTGTCATTTATGTCTTTAAATACTTAATAATTTCACTTCCATAACCAAGATTACTTTATGAATAAGCACAGATTTTGATGACACAATGGAAATATAAAATAATAAGGTGAAAAGTTTATAATTTTATAAGTCTGATACACATTTTATATTAGTTAGTTTTAACCCAATTGGATACAAGTATGTGAGTAATAATAAAACACTATTAATTAGAAAATATTCTAATGAAAAACAGTAAACTTGATCCACACCTTAAAACACCAAAACATGCTCTGTTTAGTCATGAAAACTAAGGCAACAATCCTAGAAACAGAGGGACCATTTTCCTAGTAATCACATTCCATAAAGCCTTCTTCACTTCACTGTTCCGGAGGCTGTAGATCAGAGGATTCAACATGGGGATCACCACTGTGTAGAACACGGAAGCCACTTTGTCCTGAGTCAGGGAGTAGCTGGAAGTAGGTCTGAGATAAGTGTAGATGGAGGTGGAATAGAAGAGGATGACGGCTGTCAGGTGAGACGCACACGTGGAGAACGCTTTGCGCCTCCCCGCCCCTGCGTGCACGCGGAAGATGGAGAAGAGAATGTAGCAGTAGGAGGTGAGGGTCACCAGCAGAGCCCCAACCATATTCACACCAGCGAATGTGGAAAAGATGCTTTCATGCAGGCGTGTGTCAGAACAGGAGAGCTTAAAAAGTGGGGGGCTGTCACAGAAGAAGTGATGGATGACGTTGGAACTGCAGAATGGCAAGCTGCTCACATAACTGGTGTTTACCATGGAGTTCACCAGACCGGCTGTAAAAGCCCCTGCGGCCATTTTCAGGCAGACCGTCCTGGACATGATCAAGGCGTAAAGGAGAGGGTTGCATATGGCCACATAGCGGTCATAGGCCATTAACCCAAAAAGGATGCATTCAGTTGTGGCCAAGGCTATAAAGAAATACATCTGCAGAAAGCAGCCAGCAAAGGAGATGGTTTTCTTCTCTGATAATAAATCTACTAGCATCTTTGGAGTGATGGTGGATGAATAACAAACATCCACAAAGGACAGGTTAGCCAGGAAGAAATACATGGGTGTGTGAAGTTGGAAATCCATTCTGATTAAGAAGATCATCCCAACATTCCCCACAAATGTAAGCGTATAAATCACAGAAAAAAGGCAAAAGAGGATAATCTGTAGCTCCAATGTGTCTGTTAATCCCAACAGAACGAACTCTGTCTGTGAAGTATAATTTTTTCTGGCCATTTATTACAGATATATCATGCTTCAACTTGCATTAGATGGAAACATTTCACTGTTCAATGTTTACATCAAGTAATAGGAATGTTAATGAGGTTAGTGGCATATGCGTCGGGGTGGGGGGAAGGCTTTGGATAAAAGAGTATAGTAAATAGAGCAACTGAAATAATGTAGAAATTCATGAAAAAATGAATAAATGTTGAAGTTTATTAAGCAGTTCTCTGTATTAAATGTAGGTTGAGGCGTCCACAAATCCTTGGTCTAAGTCCATATGCTTCTCTTCAGTTTTGTGCAAATGCAAAAATTCATGTTCCATTATTTCTCCTATTGCCCATATCCAAAATGTAAGTTTCAGAACTAACCTTGCTGAAGTCTTTCCCGTTTTATGAGGAGGTATTTGTTTAACTCAAATGCATTTTTTTCTCACAAAGAAGACTCTATATTCCCACATCTTCAACATTCATGACTTGCCATCTGGACATCACTTTTATGTTCTCCAAGCAGCAAACATAGCCTGTTTCAAATAACCAGTATTTTGACACCTATTATATTCTTGAGAATGATTATGTAGCATTTTAAAAGTTAACCACACAACTGTTCTCATTTACAAAACACATGATCAAATCAGTGCCCTATAGTAGCAGTCACTATACCTGTCCTCAGCGGGGAACAATAGAGACAGCAGCATGTACCCAATAACATCCTTCCCAGTACTAATTCATCTGGTCTGTTATTTTCTTTCTTATCAGAATCTTCTCTAGTAACTCAGTTGAGGCATAAAAATGATAAAGAGACAATTTTCATGTTTGAAGTGAAATGAAATCAGAGACAGTATGGATTCTTTCTGTGAAAAATTTGAGACACATCTTGAATATATACACAAGCTGGATTTTTTTTTTTTTTCCTGAAAGAGGGTTGGGTGACAATGGGGACTGAACTATAGCTTTTAATTATGAGTCAATACCCTAATGGCAGAAACTCCATTCTCAAAAGTAATTAAAATATGATCACATACAGGTAGATGGAATCACACACTGTGCAGATTTTCATCATAACTTGATTGTATATCTCTCTGTTACTTTAAAGTTGCTTTCCAAAGATTAAAAAAAAAATTTAATTGGCTATTTAGTTGCATATTTTTTTTTTATAATTTTAGCTTATTCTAAAAGGGTACATAACCCACTACAAAATTATAATTCCCCCCCATGTATGCATATGTGTGAGTGTGTCACTGTGTAAATGTGTGTGTATGTAACTCACCACATTTCTGGGTAAGTTTAATCTGAAATCCACCACTGTTTGAGTGAAATAAATTGGAGAAGATGCTGACTACTAAGCTCATGAATATTCTTCCGACCAATATGAATTATGTGGGCCGAAAAGGGACCTAGATGTCTGAGCTGGATGACAGCTTTATGACAGGTCATGATGTCAGCTTCACCGCATTCCAGCTGACTTGAACATCGCAGCTTCTATCAGGTGCCACTTCAGCAGCAAGCTCAAGGCAAGGGCCATGGGGAATTTCTCTCCAAAACTGGATAATAAAGTTACCATCTTTACAAGAGCTGACCCGCTCTCAATTTCCTCCTGAGTTCTATTAAGTCACTCCCATTCCACTTTCATATTAAGGCTTGCTTTTAACATTCAGATTAACTTTAAAGGATTTTGTTGGTAGTTGACAGATTACCATAAGTAGGAAATCCATGAGTCTATTATAGAGAATATGTCAGTTTCACCTATTAAACATTGATATACCTGTTTTGGAACTATGCCCTGATTAAACATAACTGAGTGTGTGTTCACGTGGCTTTGTGTATATGTCTCACTCTGGAGGAGAGACTCATAGAAGAATAGGAAATGTTGGAGAAGAAAAGAAAGGAATAGAAAAAAACTGGTCTAATTGTGCTTTTTTAACCAAACAGCTGTTTTCGGTATAGAACACTGCCACACAATTCATATTTATATATTAGTGAATATGTATGCATTTGTGGAAATAAAGGAAATAAAAGCTGAAGAGTTTACTATTACATTTAAAATAACATTCTTGAATTTTATTTAAGCATATCCCCAGGAAATGATTCAGCAAAATAAAGTGGAAATATATTATGAATTTAAAATATTTTGCCACCAAGAATATATATCACTTACAAATCATAAATGGTGAGAACACATCAAAAAAGGAAAATTCATTAAATGGTTCGTTTCATATGACCTTGTTACTTTTGTCTCTATATACTCAGTCCTTTATTTCCCTAATCTAAATTTCTTTATAATCTCTATTTTAGGGATCTAGTGAAATATACAATGATTAGAAGAAAGTTCTATGCTCTTACCTAATGGGGATAAATTATATTTATCAAATAAATGCTGTATAATATTAACTTATATGCAGAGTATATAATGAGAAATGCTGGACTGGATGAAGCACAAGCTAGAATCAAGATTGCCAGGAGAAATATCAATAACCTCAGATATGCAGATGACACCACCCTTATGGAAGAAAGTGAAGAAGAACTAAAGAGCCTTTTGATGAAAGTGAAAGAGGAGAGTAAAAAGTTGGCTTAAAACTCAACATTCAGAAAACTAAGATCATGGTATCTGGTCCCATCACTTCATGGCAAATAAATGCGGAAACATAACAAACTATTTAGGGGGGCTCCAAAATCACTGCAGATGCTAACTGCAGCCATAAAATTAAAAGGCACTTACTCCTTGGAAGAAAAGTTATGAACAACCTAGACAGCATATTAAAAAGCAGAGACATTACTTTTCCAACAAAGGTCTGTCTAGTCAAAGCTATGGTTTTTCCAGTAGTCATATGTGGATGTGAGAGTTGAATTATAAAGAAAGCTGAATGTCAAAGAATTGATGTTTTTGAACTGTGGTGTTGGAGAAAAGTTTTGAAAGTCTCTTGGACTGCAAGAAGATCCAACCAGTCCATCCTAAAGGAAATCAGTCCTGAATATTCATTGGAAGGAATGATGCTGAAGCTGAAACTCCAATACTTTGGCCATGTGATGTGAAGAACTGACTCGTTTGAAAAGACCCTGATGTTGGGAAAGATTGAAGGTGGGAGGAGAAGGTGATGACAGAGGATGAGCTGGTTGGATGGCATCACCGACTTAATGGACATGAGTTTGAGTTTACTCTAGGGAGTTGGTGATGGACAGGGAAGCTTGGCATGCTGCAGTCCATAGGGTCACAAAGAGTAGGACACGACTGAGCAACTGAACTGAACTGAACTGAGTATTAACAGAACATGATTACATAGACATGCTCTAATGAAAATAAGTTTGACCAGTATTTCAAATTTCAAGACATAGTCTATTTAGTCCTGAAAATGAACCACTCACAAATAAAGGAACACTTTTCCTAGTAATTACGTTTCATAAACCCTGTTTTTCATCTTTATTTCTGAGGCTGTGGATCAGAGGATTCAACATGGGAATCACCACCATGTAAAAGACAGAAGCCAATTAATCCTGAGTCAGGGAGTAGCTGGAAGTAGGTCTCAGATAAATGTAGATGGAGGTGGAATAAATCAGAATGATATCAGTCAGGTGAGGGGCACATGTGAAGAATTCTTTGCACTTTTCCTCCCCTGAATGCGTACAAAAGGTGGAGAAGAGAATGTAGGAGTAGGAAGTGAGGATCGCCAGTGGACTTCTGACTGTACTCACAACAGCTCCTATACACGAGGTGATTTCATACAGATATGTGTCTGAACATGAGAGCTTAATAATTGAAGGGAAGTCACAGAAGTGATGGATAACATTATAACTGCAGAATGCGAAGCTGCTTCTTCAACTAATTTGAAACATGGAGGTCAGCAGTCCTACAGTGAAAGCCCCTGTGGCCATTTTCAGGGAGACTGTCCTGGACATGATCAAGGCATAAAGAAGAGGGTTGCATGTGGCCACACAGTGGTCATAGGCCATTAACTCAAAAAGGATGCATTCACTTGTGGCCAAGGCTAAAAAGAAGTACATCTTCAGAAAGCAGCCAGCAAAGGAGATGGTCTTCTTCTCTGGTCATAAATCTACCAGCATCTTTGTAGTCACGATGGAAAAGGGACAGGTTAGCCACGAAAAAGTACTTGGGTGTGTGAAGTCAGTAATCAGTCCTGATGATCATCCTAACATTCCCAACTGTAAGTGTGTAAATCACAGAAAAGAGCAAAAAGTGGACAACCTGCTGCTCCAGTGCCCAATCCTGAAAAGATGAAATCAGTCAGTGAAATATAATTTTTTTCTGGCCATTTAGTGTGTGTGCTTTCAGTCACTAAGTTGTGTCTGACTCTTTGTGATCCCATGGACTGTAGCACTCCAGGCTTCCCTGTCCTTCACCATCTCCAGGAGTTTGCTTAAATTCATGTCTACTGAGTCAGTGATATTATCTAACCATCTCTTCCTCCACCACCCTCCGCCTTTTGCCTTTAATCTTCCCCAGCATCAGGTTGTTGTTGGTGGTTTTTTTTTTTCTTTTCCCAGTGACTTGACTTTTTGCATCAGGTGGCCAAAGTATTGCAGCTTCAGCATCAATCCGCCTAGTGAATATTTAGGTTTGATTTCCTTTGGAATTGACTGGTTTGATCTCCTTAGAATTGCCTAGTTTGATCTCCTTGCAGTCTAAAGGACTCTCAAGAGTCTTCTCCAGCACCACTCAGTCGTCTCTGACTCTTTGCGACCCCATGAATTGCAGCACACCAGGTCTTCCTGTCCAACACCAACTCCCGGAGTTCACTCAAACTCATGTCCATCGAGTCGGTGATACCAGCCAACCATCTCATCCTCTGTTATCCCCTTCTCTTCCTGCCCCCAGTCCTTCCCAGAATTACTGTCTTTTCCAATGAGCCAACTCTTCGCTTGAGGTGGCCAAAGTACTGGAGTTTCAGCTTCACCATTAGTCCTTCCGATGAACACCCAGGACTGATCTCCTTTAGGATGGACTGGTTGGATCTTCTTGCAGTCCAAGGGACTCTCAAGAGTCTCCTCCAACACCACAGTTCAAAAGCATCAATTCTTCAGTGGTCAGCCTTCTTTATGGTCCAGCTCTCACATCCCCAGACATGATTACTGGAGAAACCATAGCTTTGACTATACAGATCTTTGTCAGCTAAACGGTGTCTTTGCTCTGATAACACTGTTTAGGTTTGTCATAGCTTTCCTGCCAATGAGTAACATCTTTTAATTTTGACTTAAACTTACATTAGGTGTAAATATTTCCCTTTAAAATGTTTGCTGGACATAGTAGAAATAGTAATAAATAATATTAATAAATTATTGATAAACATTAATAAAGTACATCAAACATAAATAAAAACTAAGGACAACAGAGCATACCAAATAAAGTAACCAAAGCAAGAAGAAAATTAGTGTACAAATGAGTAAGCATTGAAATTTATTAAGCAATTCACTGCATTGTATCTCGGTTGTATGACTCTTAAATAATTGATTTAAATCTACGTTTCACTTCTGTTTTTTGCAAATGCAGCATCTATGTTCTATTCTTTCTCTCTTAGCCCACATCCAAAGTACAGAACCATCTTTGCTGAAATGTTAGCAGGTATTTGAATTAACTCAAATGGATTTTTTTTTTCTCATAAAGAGAGCTCTCTAAATTCTTCAACCCTAAATTCATGTATCACCACTCTGAAATCACTTCTGTATTCTCCAAATAGCAAAAATAATCCATTTTAAATAACCACTATTTTGACATCTTTCATGTTCTTAAGAATATTTCTGTAGTGTTTTAAAGTAAACCAAACAACTGTTCTCATTATATAGCTCACTACAGAATTAATGCCATACACCTGTCCACAGCAGTAAGTGACCATATACTTAATAGCATCTGTCTTAGTACTAACTTGTCTAGTCTATTGTTTCCTGTTGTATTATAATCCCTAATAACTCAGCTGAGGCACAAAAATAGGAACATTGTCATTTAAAATAAAATGATAAGCAAAGAAAGTTTGAATTATGTCTTTGTAAAAATTTGAGACACCTTTTGAATATATGTTCATTGCTACCCTTTTATACTGTTTTTTTCTTAAAGAGTGTGGGGTAACCATGGGGATTCAATTATAGGATTTAAATATGGAATCAACACCCTAAAGGCAGAAACTCCATTATCAAAAGTAGTTACATATGATCACATGCAGGTGAATGCAGTGAAACACCACACGGACCTTGACTCGCGACGTAGTTACTGTTCTCTTTGTTACTTTAGTGTTTCTTGCCAAAGTTTAAAAACTATTAATTTTGATTGGTTATTTAATAAACCTTTTCTCTGTAGTCTTAGCTTATTCCAAAATGGTACACATCCCCAATCAAGTTATTATAGCTTCCTTAGTGCAAGGAATTTATCCCATTCCTGTGTTAATCCAGCCCATTTCTTGAGTGAAATAAATGAGAAGGGAACACAAACTACATCCACTGTTTGAAGAAATACTCCACCTGAGCAAGTAAGGCAATAATGTGAAAACATACACTTTTCTATGGTTTCAGAATTGCATTTTTTTTCCCTTTTTTCTTTCTTTTTTTAAATTTAGTGATTTTTTTTAATTGAAGGATAATTGCTTTACAGAATTGTGTTAGTTTCTGCCAAATGTCAACATCAATCAGCCACAAGTATACCTGGAAGCTTATATTACCATATGTAAAATAGATAGCCAATGGGAATTACTATATGCCTCAGAGCACATATGCATTTGTCTTTTTTTGAAATTGTGATTCTTAACTTACATGGAGATTAACTACAGATTTTCCACATCAAATATACCAGTCACAAGGTGAAATAAATTACATTGGGTGTCCATATGAAAGGAGGGAATATCTACATAAATAAATAAATTATAGGAACATTTTCTTTGGTCACTCTTTCAAGGCAATAAAAATAAAATAAAAAATAAACCAATGGGACCAAATGAAACTTAAAAGCTTTTGCACAGGAAAGGAAAGTATCAGCAAGGTGAAAAGACCTTCCAACTGGGTCAAAATTTTTGCAAACAATGCAACTAACAAGCACTTAATTTCCAAAATATACAAACAACTCAATAACAACACCACCAACAAACAGCCAATCCAAAAATGGACACATGGCCTAAATAGACATTTCTACAAGGAAGACATATAGATGGCTAACAGGCACATGAAAACTTCTCAAGTTTCTTAATTATTAGAGAAATGCAAATCAAAACTACAATGAAGTGGCACCTCACATATCAGAACAGCCATCATTAAAAAGTCTAAGTAAGTGAAAGTCACTCAGTGGTGTCATGACTCTTTGCGACCCCATGGACTATATAATGTATGGAATTCTCTAGGCCAGAATACGGAAGTGGGTAGCTGTTCCCCTTCTCCAGGAGATCTTCCCAACCCAGGGATCGAACCCAGGTCTCTGACATTGCAGGCTGATTCTTTACCAGCTGAGCCACAAGGGAAGCCCATTAAAAAGACTACAAATAGTAAATGCTGGAGGTGTGTAGAAAAGGGAACCCTCTTATATTGTAGGTGGGAATGCAAATTGATATAGCCATATGCATACTATAGCAAAGAGTATGCAGGTTCCTTTACAAACTGAAAACAAAGCTGCCATATGATCCAGCAATTTACTTCTGGGCATATATACAAACAAAATTATAATTGAAAAAGATATATGCACCCTTATGTTCATAGCGATACTTCACTTCTAAACAATCTGCCCTATAATTTATCTACTAATTAAAAGCTCTAAATTCCTTTGTTAACTATTGTAATACATTTTGTCCTGATTTTAAAGAAATTTAATTCTAATAATATTCATAATATTTTTCATGTAAGTTTATTTTTACAAAGCATCATTGAAATTTCCCCTCTAATATCAGAGGAAAACAGACCTCTTCACTTGCCAATGTTGACCTGGGTATTTGAGGAAGGATAAGGATGTCCCAGGGGCTTCCCCAGTGAGTCAGATGGTAAAGAGACTGCTGCAATGCAGGAGACACAGGTTAGATCCCTGGGTTGGAAAGACCCCCTGAAGTAGAAAATGGCTACCCATTTCAGTCTTCTTGCATGGAGAATTCCTCTGACAGATGAGCCGGGTGGAATACAGTTCATGGGACTGCAGAGTCAGACATGACTGACTAACACTAGGAAGTATGTTCCAAAGCAAACAATAATACATAGAGTGATAAAAGGCATATTCAGAGAGAAATGCCCAGCTTAGGATAAGATTTAAGTGGTCAAAACCAAGGAAGCAGTTCAGGAAGGTTTTCTATGCATGTGACTCAGATGACAAAGAATCTGCCTTCAATGTGGGAAACCTGGGTTTGATCCCTGGGTTGGGAAGATCCCCTGGAGAGAGGAATGGCTACCCACTCCAGTATTCCTGTCCAGAGAATTCTACGGAAAGAAGAGCCAGGCGGGCTACAGTCCATGGGGTCACAAAGATTGGACACGACTGAGCGACTTTGACTCAGTGGGACTCAGTGGACTCTATGCATGCTATGTTGAAGAAGTGATCTTGTACCCAGGAGATCAATGAACTGGCCATTGCGGAAAATCTCTCTTTGGCACTGACACTGACCAAAAAAATGGTTCTTTTCCTATAAAATAAGACAGTCTCTTCATACCCTCAAGCAGGTAGTGTGATCTGAGATGAATACTATATTGAGAAGCCAGTATCTGAGGATGCCCTACCAGTGTATATGGAGGCACCCCCAGATTCTTCCCTCTCTAATTCTTGTAGAAACAGGGGTTTGTGTAGGAGCATCTACATTGATTCTCATTCCTGTAGGACTCACAGCTATCTATCCACACTTAGAGTGACTGATGAACATACAGGTACCACCCTTTTTCATCACGGTGGTCACATCTATACTGGCAGCTTTAGAGGCTATCTCCTAGCAATGTCTAGTTTCCTCACTCTAGAAACTGGTTTCAAGTGTTGTCTTCATGAGAGGTGTTTTGTGGTGGAAAAAACCAAACTTCTTGACCTGCCTTGCCACATTTCACAAGGAAAATCTGGAAAGGCTTTCTGAACTCAAATTCAACAAGCTATAATTTCTTCTTCCCATCATTTTGTGAAGTCAGCAGAGGTATATCTGCCCCAAGTTAACATTTTATGTCTTGAAAAATGATGTCATATTTTCAGTTCAAGTGCTCATCTAGATTCAAATGGGGCCGAAAGTACTAGGCCTGCTATACTTTGCTGCAAGTCATTATTTTAGTCTCATACAGTAGATTTGATGCCTATTCTTTTTCAGACAACATGTTGGCACTGGAGATACAAGCTTGAATACTCTCATTTAATCAGAATATGTAGGCAGTGGGACTTCCCAGGTGGCTCAGTGGTGAAGGATCTGCCTGCCAATACCGGAGGCACGGGTTGGATCCCTGGGTCAGGAAAATCCCATGAGGAGGAAATGGCAACCCACTCTTGCCTGGGAAATCACATGGACAGAGGAGCCTGGGGCTGCAGTCCGTGGGGCTGCCAAGGGTCAGACAGGACTGAGCAATGGAGCACGCATGCACGCATGCAGGCAGTATTCTTGAATGTTATAAAGCAACAACACTAACAACAGCCATTAATAACTGCTATGAGAGGAGTTATTATTTCCTCATGGCTCAGTTGGTAGAGAATCTTCCTGCAATGCAGCAGACCCCGGTTCAATACCTGGGATGGGAAGATCACCTGGAGAAGGAAATGGCAATCCAGTCTACTACTCTTGCCTGGAGAATCCCATGGACAAAGCAGCCTGGCCAGAAGAGGTGGACAAGACTTAGTGACTAAACCAACACCACCATGTCTTATTTCAGAGATTTCAATACCTCGAACTGAGTTTGGGATGAATTCATTATTTAAAAATAGCAGGGGGTTTTATTTAATCTAGACATATGATATCACTTATTTATAATAATTAAGATTCATAGAAAAATTGGAAAAGAGCAGAGATTAGTGCATGAAGACTATAATAAATAAGAAACAAATTTTATGAAGTTATGGTTTTGAGTCATATACAATCCATTTCAGTAAAAATTTTTCCATTGCCTCCATAACATCTTTATTTCTCAGACAGTATATCGTGGGGTTAAACATTGGTGTGACAATGGTATAAAAAAGAGAGAGAAATTTGTCCATCCCTATAGAATGACTGGACTTTGGTCTTAAGTATGTAATGAGACTTTATCCAAAGAATAAAGTCACAACCATGAGATGGGAAGAGCAGGTGGAGAAGGCCTTGGCTTGCCCAGTGGCTGAAGGCAGCTTCAAGATGGTCTCAATTATTCTCACATAAGATCCAAGAATCAACATAAAGGAATAGTGACAACTAGAACAGCGACCACATAAACTAACATCTCAATCATGAGGGTGTCCCCACAGGCAAGCTTAAGCCCTGGAGGCATGGCCCAGAAGAAGTGATTCAGCTGGTTAGAGCCACAGAAGGGTAGAGAGAAGGTCTGGTAGGTTAACACTACGTGCACTGGGATTCCACTGACCCAACAGCCAGCGGCCAGTTGGACACACAGCCTACTGTTCATGAGGAGAGAGTACAGCAGTGGGCTGCAAATGGAGACATAGCTGTCATAAGCCATCGCAGTCAGAAGAAAGCACTCAGGTGGCTCCAAACACCAGAAAGAAATACATTTGAGCAGCACAATCCGGAAAGGATATAGTTCTGTTTTGACTACAAAGATCTACTAATAACCTGGGGACAGTGACTGATACATAGCATATTTCTAAGGAAGAAAAATTCCCTAGGAAAAAATACATGGGAGTCTGGAGGGAAGGATCCATCTTGGTTATTATGATAATGAGACTATTTCCCATCAGAATAATCCTATACATGATTAAAAGCATCCCAGAAAGAAATCCTTGAAGGTCAGAAATATCAGAGAAGCCAAGCAAGATGAACTCCACAATGTAGTCTGTTTCCACTCTGGGGGATTTTGTCCTCTGGATCCCATCTGTGAACAAAAGGTTTAGAAGTCACTTCAATTCACTGGACCCAGCAGTGAAATGGGTTAAAATAAATTGATGATTTTAACTTCACTGACAGAATATAGAGAACCTGTCTGCTAATGCAGGAGATGTAAGAGACACAAGTCCAATCCTTGGGTTGGGATGATCCCCTGGAGATGGGCATGGCAACCCACTCCAGTATTCTCGCCTGGAGAATCCCATGGCCAGAGGGTGGGGATTCATGAGGTCGCAAAGAGTCAGACATGACTGAAGGGAATTAATGCATGCTCACGCACAAAATAATATATGTATATATCCATTTAAAATTGTATTTGTGTTTAAGATATATGAAATCCAATATCCTCAAATTCCACAATGTAAAAACAAACAAACAAAAATCTTGAGTTCTATTCCTTTGACTCGTGAGAGATTTTGAATATATGAATAACACAGAAAGACAGACAACAGTAAAATAAGAGCAAACGTGAAAAGCAGCCTCTTCTCAGGATAAGCACAGCTCTCGGTAACTTGAGACATTCTCTGAAGAAACAACTTCCCCTTACTGCTCTCCGGTTGCTCTTTAGCTGTACTGTTTCTGCCTGGCACCTTCTAATTTGCAATTAGTTCATAAGACTCTTTCACATCTGATTTGAAGTGAGCTCCATCTCAGATAACCATCTCAGATAACCAAAGGGCATGGCGATCATAACACTCAGCTGCAAGATGGAGCTCAGGTCAGCCTGGGTCACTCACTCACTGGGAAAGAGGCTGAGATCCCAGATAGAAAAACAATTAGAACTCTTTTCTTGCCTCCATCATAGAGGACAATATTCCCCTTAATATATCATAGAAATTAATATTAGAAATGAAACATCATAGCAGGTCACAGGTTCACTTGAACTTTAGAACATGACATAAAGTCAATAAAAACTGTTGGAATATGTCCTCACCCCTACCATGGCCCCTCCAAAATCTTAATGACCAATAAACCTGTTTACCAAATTGCAGACCTTTAGAGGTACTTAAGTAAGATTATGGGGGTTTCCAGGTGGCTCAGTGGTCATGAATCTGCCTGCAATGTGGGGGAGATGCAGTGAACGCGGGTTCGATCCCTAGGTCGGGAAGACACCCTGGAGAAAGAAATGGCCACATGCTCCAGTATTCTTGCCTGGGAAATCCCACGGACAGGAGAGCCTGGCGGGCTACAGTGTATGCTGTCTAAAAGAGTCAGACCCGACATAATGACTAAACAACAAAAACTAAAAGATTATAGCCTTTACAGTGTAACTAAATAAGAAAAAGGGAAAATAAAATGTCTAAGAGAATTTAATCTCAGAGTTCATGTCAGACAAAATGTAAGATGTCCATTTGTATGTTTTCTTATCTTTAAATATGAGTTTCTTAATATGTGCATTATATTATATGTGTGTATAATGCATTTTGAATGAGTAATATATATTCTAAATATCTGAATCTGAATAACTATCAAATACACAGTGCTAAATGCAGTGTAGCATTTCTCTAATCAACTCATTTTAATACTTAAGCATTTTCACCAAATAAATTTAATCTCCCCATCACCAGACTGCTTCCTAGAAATCATTTATTTTGTGATTTCCAGCCCACCTTCATTAATGCTAAACTGTGACCTTTTTCACAGACTGCTACAGTTTCCTAGATCCACATTGTCATGCATTCTTCTTAACTTTTACCTTCATCCCCCTAATTTGCCTTTGCTTCCTTTAGAGCACAACTCCCCTCTCTTCTTTTAAGGAGCTCCCCAGTTTCCCACTGTTGACACAAAAGCCAGACAACTCAAATATTAACCATTTCTACTTTAATTCCTTAGCTCTCATTAATTTCAAGTTTTCCCCTTCTTATTGTAGTGAATTATCCTTTAAGTCAGTGATTAAGTTTTCAGAATGAATTCTAAAGGCAGAAGTTCCCTCCTGTTTCATCTCTGTCTACAGCTCAAAAAAGTGTCAAGACAAGGGAACAAGAGCCTGAGAAGTTCTAGTTCAAATATTAATGATCTGTCGCTCAAACTCAGCCTTGGTGCACTTCTCTGCATCTTCTCTTGCCATCTCTATCTGTATGTTTGCTCTTTATTTCCTCTTTTCGCTTTTAGGTAGCTACTTTTTCATGTTATGTCATCTCACACTTTCAAGATTTTATACCTCTATGTATGTGTATATGTTTTATTTTTCTCCAGAAATGATAGCATTTGAAAATCAGCTGAGGAAAGGGGGGATTAAATTTTCAGCGACACAGATGTTTGTGTGAATGTGTGTGTGTGTATGTGTGTCTTCATTTGCTCAGTCATGTCCGACTCTTTGTGACCCCATGGACTGTAACCCATGAGGCTCCTCTGTCCATGGGATTTCCAGGCAAGAGTACTGGATGGGTTGCCATTTCCACCTCCAGGGAACCTTCCCGACCCAGGGTTCAAACCCGCGTCTCCTCCCTGCGACTCTTGCGTTGGCAGGTGGATTCTTTACCACTGAACCACCTGGGAAACCCTTGTTTGAATGTATAAGGCAGTAAATCAATAGATGTTTTGTCATATATATTTTGTCATATATATTGTAGTCTATTGGGGAAAGCTGTTAATAATAAGTGTGTGCTAAATAAAAAGTGTATTATATACTATGGACACTAAGCATAAATAATGGATTTAGTTTCTGTCATTACAAACTCAGAAACTAGTGTGGCTTCAGGCAGATGAGTCAGGCAGAAACCTGGGATGTATAGTCTATGCAGTGAGAATTAAAAGGTGTTATGGGAGATCCAGAAAATAACTTGAGGAAGACTTTCATATCTTGGGGTATCACAGAATTATTCTTTTATTTTTACTTTTAAGAAAACACAGTAAAATATTTTCCAGGAAAAAAAAAATGCACTCATTTACTGACTCAGTTTCATATTCCAAAAACTGGTCAAGCACTTACATAGGTGAGTAGCTTATATATAAGGATTTCTTGACAGGCAACTGCATGCATGTAGATTTTCTACTCATCTCAGCAATCATGGTCCATTGAAACAAATTCAAGTATTCACTGACCGAAGATTCTGACATTGAGCAACTTAAAATTAAACTTAGATATATTCTTGTAATATATCTTTACTTAAATTACCAGAGCTTGTTTTTTCTTGGTTGAAAATATATACAGTAATAATAAGATGTAACTCAGTTGTTTTGAGGGGCAAGTAGCATCAACTATGTTAACTACTTGATTTGAATGGATGGTTGTAGTCCTATAGGGCATTCTTTCTTAGGATAATCATAATACTTATTGTATTTATAATTATTATTTTAAAACTAACTTTTGTCTCTTTTGGAAATTAGCTATATGTATCTGGCCCTGGAGTGGACTTTTTCTCAACCTGGGAGAGACAAGAATGTACAAAGGCAGTGTTTTGTCAGGAATACTGATTTAAAATTAGTACAATACTTTATGCTGGGTAGGTACAGACCAAAAACAGTATCTTGGGAAAAAACATTCTAACTTTCAGGACTCAATGTATTTTTTCTCTTATCTATGCCAATTCTAACGGTTGTACTAAGAAAACATGAGACAAGAAAACTGTGTTATAGAAAGCAAAATTAAATTAAAAATCTAACTCAAATCCTACTTAATATCTGAAACACCCCCATAAATAACTTTCTTTGATTATTCTCTTTCCAGAAGTTGATCTGTTCTCTCCATTAACAATTAATTGTTTTTGGCATTTCCAACATGGGAACTTCAGTCCATCTTTTACCAATTTTTTCTGTTTTGGCAGAAACAAGTATAGCAATGGGCTTCCCTGCTGGCTCAGTGATAAAAAATTTACCTGCCAATGCAGGAGCCACAGGTTCAATCCCTGGGTTGGGAAGGTTCTCCAGTAAAGGAAATGGAAACCACTCCAGTATTCTCGCTTGGGAAATCCCATGGACAGTGGAGGTGGCAGGCTATATTCCATGGGATCCGAAAGAGTAGGACATAGCTTAGTGACTAGACACAAGAACAATCATAACAATGGAAAGGAGAGAGGTGTGATTATCTGAAATAAATGTTTTGTTGCTAACAACATTTAAACAGATTGTGTGCTAACCTTGTTTATCTTTGTTACCTCATTTATTGCAATATAAATGAAATGGATTCTATAATGATTCACATTTTCATAAAAAGCCAGAGACATGGAAAGATTAAGTAACTTGTACAATGTCAAGAAACTAGTGTGTGATTTAAATGATGTCAAATTCAACAGCGTAATGCCAGAGTCCATTTTGTTAATCAAAATTCAATGGGCTTCACAGTTCATTCCATGGTAATTATTTTGAATTTAATATTCTGAGCAATATCAATAAATAAGGTAAACTAAAATTCTTCACAGCAAGTTGATATAATATCCATTTAGTATTTCACTTATCATTTAAAAAATAAATAACCTTAATCAGTTACAGTCTATATATCTCAAGTTCAGAAGATTTATCTCATAAATGAATCTTTTTTGGAAAAAAAACATTTTATATTTCTTTTGATTGTTGAATTAAAAATATGCTATAATAAATTAACCAGGGTAAAATTATAGCTGCTTACCTTTTGTTTTAAAAATCACCACATGTTGCTCTTTTACAGAAAATATGGTCTTTTTAATATAAACATCTGATTTGATATATTCAAGTAACAAATTCATCCGTTCTTAACTTTCTTTGAAGCTCATAATTTGCTTAAATCAGTACAACTTAGGTATAAAAAGTACTCTCTGATTTGTGGAGGAGAATCTTCTCTACATGACGTGCTGTATTTTTAAACTCAATTAACTGCTTATCAAGTGGTAACTTAAAAACTAACTCTGACAGCCTTTGGGTCATTTAGCGCCGCCTCGGAGTTTCTCTCTCTATGGAATACGGTCTGAGGAGCTCCAGCCACCTGGCCACTCCCCTTTCCCTGTGTCCCCATCCTCTACATCTTAGGGAAATGGAGCAATTCTCCTGTTGGGAAAGACTACATGATATATTCAGAATCTCAGATTTGATCTATATCTGTGTATGAATTCATTGGATACTCAATTTCCAACTATTAATGCACCATTTCTTAACTTCACAAGATATATCTTGCAAATTATCCAGTGTTCATGGATCATCTAATTTGTTTATGAGTTATGACCTTCTGTTCATTCCATGTATAGGATTTTTCTTTAATTATAAGTATATATTTAAGAAAAAATAAGCTTTAACAAGAGGATATAGTACACAGGGTTTCAAGTTTTCTATTGAAGTTGGTCAAGTTGGAAAATGACATAAGGGCTTTAAACTTAATAAGAGAGAAAGATGGATTGAATTTTTATTGCTGCTCTGAATCTTTGGTAGGCTGTGTCAGTTCAGTTCAGTTCAGTCGCTCAGTCATGTCCAACTCTTTGCAATGCCATGGACTGTAGCCCCCAGACTCCTCTGTCCATGGAATTCTCCAGGCAAGAATACTGGAGTGGCTAGCCATTCGCTTCTCCAAGGAATTTCTAGACCCAGGTATCGAACCCGGGTCTCCTGCATTGCAGGATGATTCCTTGCCATCATGTATTCAGCCTTTACCTATTTATTTGCTTATTGTTGCTGTTGTTTAGTTGTTGTGTCTGACTCTTTTGGGACCCCATGAACTGTAGCTTGCCAGGCTCCTCTGTCCATGAGAGTTCGCAGGCAAGCCTGCTGGAATGGGTTGCCACCTCCTTCTCCAGGGGGTCTTCCTGACCTAAGGATTCACCTTGCATCTCTTGCATTGGGGGCAGATTCTGTACCTCTGAGCCTCCAGGGAAGCACTTTATTTACTGCAGTGTTCAACAAAAATCTAGCTTTATCAGATGTTGTGCTATGCTCTTCAAGAGACATAGACAACTTTAAATTGGTGTCTGTAAATTGGTGACAGGGTCTGACTGCCAATCAGCTGTTCATCTCTGAGGTAGAGCTGGTATGTCACATTCTATGACAAGTAACCCATTTTTCTTGCAGGTGAAGTTAAACATTCCTATTGCAGTGCTCTTTATCTAATAGCTAGTTTACCTTTATTATATTATGTTTTAAAATTTGTTCCATGATTTGACTTTCTCTCTTGTCATAATTCCTTGATTCTCGGGCATTTGTCTTATTTGCTGATGCACATTCGACTCCAAGTATTGCACCATCTAGTTAGAGAACTATGGGACTTTTGAAGGACTCAATAATTTATACCTTCATCACTGAGTCTTTCCAAATTAGTCATCACATCTGTCATGTTCTCTTTTATTTTTGACCCAATGGGAAAAAAGGTAGTTCAGTAATCCTGACAAGTGGAAATGTCTTAAATTTGTATTATTGGAATATACGATGTTTCTATATGACTATTTTGTGACAAAATTTTAAAAATATTGATTTGTAATTTTTTATGGAAGAAAGTCAAATTTTTGCCATTGAAGAGGTGAAAAACTGAGTATGGCCACCACCTCATGAACTGTAGATCATGTCTAGATCTACTTTATACTGCTTTCCTGTGAAACATAAAGACTCTGGGAGCTGATCACAAAGATACTAAATCTAATTGCTGGGCCCTGATGGCATTTCTATTCAAGGGTGAATGGCATGAACATTCAAAACTAGAGATGAAATATGTAAAGGATAACAAAAATCAGATTAACTTTTGATTTTCTTGAAGTGATAGAAAAGCAAAATAATTCTGGTAATTTTTCCTTGTTCAATCAACTTGTTCATATAATCTGAAGTTTTTAGAGCCATGGTAGGAATTAAGGAGTGGTATTTAAACACTAATATAATAGTGGTTTTGTTTTGTTTCCAGCTTTATTAAAGTATGACTGGCAAAACTGTAATGTAAAAGTGTTACAAGTTATAACATTGTAATATATTTAAAGTACACAAGGTGATTATTTAATATATCTATAAATTGTGAGTTACCAAAATCAAATTAGCACATCTATTACCTTGTACAACTATTTTTTCTCTTAGCAAATTTTGTTTACAGTATTTTTCTCTACAGTCATCATGAAGTGCATGAGATTCATAGAACTTGTGTGCCATGGGCCAAGTTGTTTCAGTTGTGTCCGACACTGCGACCCACGGACTGTAGCCTGCCAGGCTCCTCTGTCCATGGGATTCTCCAGGTGAGAGTACTGGAATGGGTTGCCATTTCTTACTCTAGAGGATCTTCCTAACCCAGGGACTGAACCCACCTCTCTTGCATCTCCTGCATTGGCAGGTGGATCCTTTGCCACCAGCACCACCTGGAAAGCCTCCCTTGGAATTAATTTTATAGCAGAAAGATTGTATCCTTTGAACACCACCTCCCTCACCCTGGCAATCACTGTTTCTGCTCTCCATTCCTATGAGTTCTATTTTCTAAATATATATTACACATACAAGTGCTGCATGCAGTATATGTCTTTTGTGTCTGGCCTATTTCACTTAGCACTATGTCCTCCAGGTTCATCCATGTTATCATTCATGCCAGGATTTCTTTCTTTTTTAACACTGAATAGTAACTCATTGCATATAATACCACACCACTTTTATTCATCTATCTGTTGACAAAAACATTGTTCTTCTATCTTGGCTATTGTGAATAATTTTGTATTAAACAAGGGAGTTCAGATGTCTCTTTGAGACATTTTATTGCTTTTGAATATTTACTCAGAAATGGATTGCTGTGTCATATAGTAATTATTGTATTTTTTTTATTTTTGAAATGCATTTATATTGTTTTCTATACTGACTCTACCAATTTATGTTCACACCAGCAATGTATGAGGATTCTCCTATAACCACATTTGACAATTTTGTTATCTCTTTTCATTCTGATAGCAAATAACCTACTGGGAATGGTTAGTTTTCATTCCACTCCCAAAAAAAGGCAATCCAAAGAATATGCAAACTACCACTCAATAGCAATCATCTCACTTGCCAGCAAAGTAATATATTTCCAAGCCATATATTCTATAAGAGGTTAATATCTAAAATATGTTATGCAGCTCAATAGCAAAAAAATAAAATAAAATAAAAAAGATTAAAATGGCAACTTATTTGAAGACATTTTTTCAAAGAATATATATAAATGGTCAACAAGTGTTCTAAAAGATACTCAACATCACTAATAAGCAGGGCCTTGCAAATAAAAACCTCAAAAGAGCTCTCAGCTCATACCTGGTAGGTTCAGTTTTGTTCAATTAGGTTGCTCAGTCATGTCCAACTCTTTGTGACCCCATGGACTGCAGCACGCCAGACTTCCCTGTTCATCACCAACTCCCAGAGCTTGCTCAGACTCACGTCCATCAAGTCAGTGATGCCATCCAACCATCTCATTCTCTGTCATCCCCTTCTCCTCCTGCCTTCAATCTTTCCCAGCATCAGGGTCTCTTCCAATGAGTCAGTTCTTCATATCAGGTGGCCAAAGCATTGGAGCTTCAGCTTCAGCATCAGTCCTTCCAATGAATATTCAGGACCAATTTCCTTTAGGGTTGACCAGGTGGCTCTCCTTTCAGACCAAGGGACTCTCAAGAGTCTTTTCCAACACCACAGTTCAAAAGTATCAATTCTTCAGTGCTCAGCTCTCCTTATAGTCCAACACTCACATCCATACATAAAGAACATTAATGCTAAAATCTGAGTCACTGAGTTCAGATTCTGTCCAAGAGATTGTTTACTGAATATATCTCACAAACATCTTGTCATCAGTCTCTTCTTCCATTTCACTTTCTCTTATTAAAAGTGTATTCTGTGATTCCATTCTCTTCATCTTCTGTGCATGACATGATTGCCCATGTCAGGTCTGTTTATAGCATGAATAAGTCCACTGCTTGCTGGATTCAAATTGATTTTCAAAGTTTCGTGGATGGATTTGTAAATGGAGAAATTAAAAAAAAATGTACCAGAAATAGCAGCAATTCATCTCACATTGCTTTATTTTGAGAGGTGTATTTTGCTAAAGTATTTAGAAAGAAACTGTTCATTGATTAGCATCCAACTACATTAAGTTTCCTTACACCTTGAGCATTGTAAAACCCCATTGCAGCTAAGGAATTTTGAGAAAGAGCAAATCTGGAGTGATCACACTTCCAAACTTCAAATGATATTCAAACATTATAGTTATTGAACTAGTATGGTACTAACATAAACAAAAGGATCAGGATTGAGAGACCATGAAGAAACATATATGTATCAGTTCAGTTCAGTTACTCAGTCCTGTCCAACTCTTGGCGACCCCATGGACTGCAGCATGCCAGGTCTCCCTGTCCATCAGCAACTCCCAGAGTTTTCTCAAACTCATGTTCATTGAGTCGGTGATGCCATCCAACCATCTCATCCTCTGTCCTTACCTTCTCCTCCCGCCTTCAATCTTTCCCAGAATCAGGGTCTTATCAAAAGAGTCAGTTCTTCATATCAGGTGGCCAATGAATTGGAGTTTCAGCTTCAACATCAGTCCTTCTAATGAATATTCAGGACAGATCTCCTTTAGGATAGACTGGTTGGATCTCCTTGCAATCCAAGGGACTCTCAAGGGTCTTCTCCAACACCACAGTTCAAAAGCAGCAATTCTTCGGTGCTCAGCTTTCTTTATAGTCCAACTCTCACATCCATACATGACTACTGGAAAAACCATAGCCTTGACTAGACAGAACTTTGCTGGCAGAGTAATGTCGTTGCTTTGTAACATGTTGTCTAGGTTGGTCATAACTTTCCTTCCAAGGAGCAAGAGCCTTTTAATTTCATGCCTGCAGTCACCATGTGCAGTGATTTTGGAGCCCCCCAAAATTACTGTTACTGTTTCCACTGTTTCCCACCTATTTGAAAGGAAGTGATGGAACCAGGTGCCATGATGTTAGTTTTCTGAATGTTAAACTTCAAGCCATTTTTTTTCACTCTCCTCTTTCACTTTCACCAAGAAGCCCTTTAGGTCTTCTACATTTTCTGCCATAGGGTGGTATCATCTGCATATCTGAGGTTATTGATATTTTCCCCAGCAATCTTGATTCCAGCTTCTGCTTCCTCCAGCCCAGCATTTCTCATGATGTACTCTGCATAGAAGTTAAATAAGCAGGGTGACAACATACAGGCTTGATGTACTGCTTTTCATATTTGGAACCAGTCTGTTGTTCCATGTCCAATTCTAACTGTTGCTTCCTAACGTGCATACAGACCTCTCAAGAGGCAGGTCAGGTGGTCTGATATTCCCATCTCTATAAGAATTTTCCAAAGGTTGTCATCATCCACACAGTCAAAGGTTTTTGCATAATCAATAAAGCAGAAATAGATGCTATTCTGGAACTCTTTTGCTTTTTCAATGATCCAGCAGATGTTGGCAATTTGATCTCTAGTTCTTCTGCCTTTTCTAAATCCAGCTTGAACATCTGGAAGTTCATGGTTCACATACTGTTGAAGCCTGGCTTGGAGAATTTTGAGCATTACTTTACTAGTGTGTGAGATGAGTGCAATTGTGCAGTAGTTTGAGCATTCTTTGGCATTGCCTTTCTTTGGGATTGGAATGAAAACTGACCTTTTCCAGTCCTGTGGCCACTGCTGAGTTTTCCAAATTTGCTGGCATATTGAGTGCAGCACTTTCACAGCATCATCTTTCAGGATTTGAAATAGCTCAACTGGAATTCCATCACCTCCATGAGCTTTGTTCATAGTGATGCTTCCTAAGGCCCACTTGGCTTCTCATTCCAGGATGTCTGGCTCTAGGTGAGTTTTCACACCATGTGATTATCTGGATCATGAAGTTCTTTTTCGTATACACAGTTCTTCTGTGTAATCTTGCCACCTCTTCTTAACATCTTTTGCTTCTGTTAGGTCCATACTATTTCTGTCCTTTATTGAGCCCATCTTTGCATGAAATGTTCCCTTGTATCTCTAATTTTCTTGAAGAGATCTCTAGTCTTTCCCATTCTATTGTTTTCCTCTATTACTTTGCACTGATCACTGAGGAAGACTTTATTATCTCTCCTTGCTATTTTTGGAACTCTGCATTCAAATGGGTATATCTTTTCTTTTCTCCTTTGCTTTTCACTTCTCTTCTTCTCACAGCTATTTGTAAGGCCTCCTTAGACAGCCATTTTGCTTATTTGCATTTCTTTTTTTAGAGACAAGATTGATCCATGCCTCCTGTACAATGTCACGAACCTTGTGCATAGTTCATCAGGCACACTGTCTCTCATATCTAATCCCTTGAATCTATTTTTCACTTCCACTGTGTAACGAAAGGGATTTAATTTAGGTTATACCTGAATGGTCTAGTGGTTTTCCCTACTTTCTTCAATTTAAATATGAATTTGGCAATAAGGAGTTCACGATCTGAGCAACAGTCACCTCCTGGTCATGTTTTTGCTGACTGTATAGAGCTTCTCCGTCTTTGGCTGTAAAGAATATAATCAATCTGATTTCTGTATTGACCATCTGGTAACGTTCATGTGTAGAGTCTTCTCTTGTGTTGTTGGAAGAGAGTGTTTGCTATGACCAGTGTGTTCTCTTGACAAACCTCTATTAGCCTTTGCCCTGCTTCATTCTGTATTCCAAGGCTAAATTTGCCTGTTACTCCAGGTATTTCTTGACTTTTGCATTCCAATCCCCTATAATGAAAACTTTTTTAGGTTTTACTTCTAGAAGTTCTTGTATGTCTTCATAGAACCGTCCAACTTCCGCTTCTTCAGCATTACTGATCAGGGCATAGACTTCGATTACCCTGAGATTCAATGATGTGCCTTGGTAACAAACAGAGATCATTCTGTTGTTATAGAGACTGCATCCAAGAACTGGGTTTATGACTCTTTTGTTGACTATGATGGCTACTCCGTTTCTTCCAAGGGATTTTTGATCACAGTGGTAGATATAATGGTCATCTGCGTTAAATTCACCCATTCCAGTCCATCTTAGTTCTCTGATTCCTAAAATGTTGATGTTCACTCTTGTCATTTCCTGTTTGACCACTTCCAGTTTGTCTTGATTCATGGACCTAACACTCCAGCTTTCTATGCAATATTGCTCTTTACAGCATCAGACTTTATTTCCATCACCAGTCACATCTACACCAGGATGTTGATTTTGCTTTCGCTCCATCTCCTCATTCTTTCTGGAGTTATTTCTCCACTGATCTCCAGTAGCATATTGGTTACCTACAGACCTGGTGAGTTCATCTATCAGTATCCTATCTTTTTGCCTTTTCATACTGTTCATGGGGTTCTCAAGGCGAAGAATACTGAAGTGGTTTGCCATTCCCTTCTCCAGTGGACCACATTTTGTCAGAACTCTCCACCATGACCTGTCTGTCTTGGGTGGCCCTACATGGCATGGCTCATAGTTTCATTGAGTTAGACAAGGCTGTGGTCCATGTGATCAGATTGGTTAGTTTTTCACTTAGCGTAATGCCCTCAAGGTCCATCCATGTTGTCACAAATCACAAGGTTTCCTGTTTTTATGGCTAATAATTCCATTTTGTGTGTGTGCATGCACATACACATATAACATTTTCCTTACCTAAAATGGACATTCAAGTTGCTTCCATGTCTTCGCTATTGCAAATAATACTCTACTTCTGTTCCTTACAGGCCTAACATGTTGTCTCTTGGACCCCTCATGAGCATTAAGACCAAGTCTTTTAGGGACTTCCCTGGTGGTCCAGTGGTTCAGACTCCATGCTTCCACTGTAGGGGGCCTGGGTTCAATCTGTGGTGGAGAACGGAGATCCTGCACGCCACACAACATGGCTGTGTATAGTCAACTAACACTTGTGCATAGTCAACTAATATTTGACAAAGGGCCAAGAACACTCAGTGGGAAACGGACCAATTCTCCAATGAATAATACTGAGAAAATTGTATAGCCACCTATAAAAGAATGAAATTGGACAACTACCTTACAGCATGAACAAAAATCAACTCAAATTGATTAAGGATAAATATAAGCCCTGGAACCATAAAACATCTAAAAGGAAATGTGAGGAAAAGCTGCTCAGCATTATGCATCTTGCAATGATTTATTTTTTTTTTTCCTGATACTAAAGCAAGAGTCAGTATTGCATTTAGATAAACTTTGTATCTCCATATACTCTCCAGGTCTGTATGTTCTTTTCATCTTTCTGTCTTCTCTTACCAGTGTGCTGATGAATCTGAAACAGACTGAACACAAACATGGATAATGAATGACATCTTATAGGTTTATTTGTTTTATAACACAAGGTTACAATGATCATACAATTTCAGAGAGTTGAGGACTTGGAGCCCAACTCAGAAGCCAAGTTTTTGACATGTTGTTCAACCAGTTGATCTCTTGTTTGCAAAATCTTGAAATTCCTTGGCCAAGATTCATCCTTCTTTAGTAACAACTATAGAGTAATAATCTTTATTAAGTGACTTAAACATCCCACAGATTATTTTGAGACTTAAGGATGGAGTGTAGGTATATGTAGTGTCTTTACAGTAGGATTAAAACCACAAAATTTTTTTTTCACTTATTTTTATTAGTTGGAGGCTAATTACTTTACAATATTGTAGTGGTTTTTGTCATACATTGACATGAATCAGCCATGGATTTACATGTATTCCCCATCCTGATTCCCCCTCCCACCTTCCTCTCCACCGGATTCCTCTGGGTCTTCCCAGTGCACCAGGCCTGAGACAAAATTTAAAGATAAAAAGATGATACATACCAATTTCCCAGCCAAAGAAGTAAATTATACCTAAGTTTAGCAACAAATGACCACATTCCTGCTTTCTGATGCCATACCTTCTATCTGAGATATATTCCATACGGTTTCTAAAAGACTATTTGTTTTAAAATTGCTCCTATAAATTTATATATTTCAACAAATCTACATATTTTCAATAAAGTTCATAGTGCTTTCTTTTACTGCAGATTGTACCTTTTAAAATCTGTTCAACAACTTTATATTTCACTTTTTTCCATACATGTGACCATTTATTTTTGTCCCCTTGACATAATATCACTTATCTTTGTCTTTTAAAGCATAATTATAAGTTAATACACTATGTTTTAACTTAATTGAGTTGTGTGAAGTTAAACAGGCTTATTGTTTCACTTAACTCAACCACTACCCTTTACCTAATAGTTGTTTACAAAATGTAAGACTTTCTATTTTTAAATGAACCAATGAAAATTATTTTTGTGCATGTTAGTTTATATTTAACAAATGTAAATAAAACACTATTTTTATATATTAATACCTACTGTTTCTGCATATTTCTTTTTCCTAAATGCAGGACTCCAATAATTTCATCTTTCTGGGAGGTTGTATATTTGAATCTTTGTGACTATTTCATCCTTACCAGTGTGTTTGCTTAATTTTCCAACTTTATGACATTCACAGGTTTTGTAAGTTAGTCTCTGATTTCCCAAATTGCTGATGAATATTTCCTGAACAAAGCATGAAGGCATGGGTTTCAAAATTCATTAACTTTAGTAAATAAAATACTCAGAAACCCTTGAATAAGGCAAAACATGGTCGATAAGTGGTAGGTGGTAACATTAAATGTTTAAGTGCAATAAAAGACAGGGACGTTAGAAAAATAGAACAAAATGCAAATAGCAAAAGGTGCAAAAGAATGCTACATTCATAAGGGAGGGTTTGATAAATATTGTCCGATTCTAAAGAAGAGAAGGATAAAATCAAACACAATTAGAGGTCTCAATGCTTTTACATTCTAAATTTCTTTTGAGTCAAAGAAAATTAAAAAAAAATATTTTGAATATGTTTTACATAAATTCTTTGAATAAGCAAGAAAATATGATTTAAAAATAATTTTCACAAGCAATTAAAGGCTAAATAAATAATCTTGAGTTACATAAGCAGTACATATTCAGTTAATTAAAATTAACAAATATAATTAAATGGAAATAGTTCCCAAAGTTGAAAATATTTGAAGACTTTGCAAATGAAAGTAGCTAAATATAAGAGACTAGGCTTAGAGATTAGAGAACAAGGTTCAAAATAAGATATGCATAAAACCTAAAACTCAGAATTTGGTGTTTAGTCACTCAGTCATGTCCGACTCTTTGCGATCCTATGGACTGTAGCCCACCAGGCTCCTCTGTTCATGGGATTCTCCCAGGCAAGAATACTGGAGTGGGTTGCCATTTCCTTCTTCAGGGGATCTCCCTGACCCAGGGATCAAACCTGTGTTCCTGCATTAGCAGGCAGGTTCTTTACCTGAGCTCCCAGGGAAGCCCTAAATCACAGAATAAATGGATTTAATCTCCCAAACATTGTTTCTATTTCTAAATTATACTAGAAATTAAAGTATTTGATTCAAGGAATATAATATTGATATTTATTAATGAAATATCTTGACCACGTAAATGATTTCACTGAATACTCAGGACAAGGAATGCAGGAAAATACAGCCAACGAGCAGCCAGCTGGTGCATAAAAATGTGGGTGAGTCACTCAGTGAGGGAGTGAACCGTCTCTGAGAACAGCCTGATTGGTCCCCTGCATGGCCTCCAGGACCAGATAACCATTTGGACCTTTGGGGTGAGAGCATGGTCCAGGGATGAACCGACAACATTGATGACTTCATGAATATCCGTTTGGTGAAGGTCAACTATGTGGACATAGGGCGATGGATGTTAGAACGGACTGACTTTTCGTGCCAGGCCATAAGGTTAGCTTGACAGCATCTCAGGGCTTGTCTCCTTAGCAAGTCTGGGCTCCCACTCAGTTTCCTCCAGAGTCCTACTAAGCCAGCTTCCTAGCTAACTTCATATAATGCTTAACTTTAACATTAAAACACCTTAACTCATTTTTATTGCTAACTTGATAACAGATTCCCATACACAGGAAATCCATGAACTTGTTATAAAGAATATGTGTCACATTCATTCACTGAGCATTGACCTACCTACTTTGGAGCCATGGCCTGTTTAAAAATTGCCATATTTGAATGTGTGTGCTGTGGTTTGTGTATATGTCTCAGTCTGGGAGAGAGAAAGTGAGAAGAGCATTGGAAAATCTCTGGAGAATGGAAGGGATCCAAAGAGTGCTACTTTAATTGGTGCATTCTAGTCAGTCAGCAATTTTCTTGATAGCATATGTTTGTATAAGCTCATACTTATTATTTAATGAACATATATGTCCATGAGGGGAAGAAGGGAAATAAAAGGTCTACTTCTACAATTAAAAGTTTAGTATGAAATATGACTTAAGCATCTCCTGGGGAAATAATTCAAAAACTTAAAATGGAAATCAATTTTAAGTATTTTTGACATATGTAATATATCATTATCTCTTATTAATACTAATCATTAATTCTGACAAAGAAGGCCAAAGAAAAAGCTAAATGGATCTTAAAAATACTCTATATGATTAGATTATATGATACTGTAACTTTTGTCTCTAAATGATCAGGTACTCAGTCATTTCCCACTCTGCTACCCCATGGCAGACTGCAGCTCACCCAGCTCCTCTGCCCAGGGAATTTTCCAGGTAAAAATTCTGGAGTGGGTTGCCATTTCCTTCTCCAGGGGGGTCCTCTTGACCCAGAGATCAAACCCATATCCCCTGCATCTCTTTCATTGGTAGGCAGATTCTTTACCACTATGCCACCTGGGAAGCCCACTAATTAATCTTTTTATTCTCTAACCAAAGTTTCATTGAAACACATCGTACTTTAGAGAACCCAGTGGAAATATAGAACAATTAGATGAAAGTTTTAGAATTTCATATGAAGGTTAGTTCCTAAGTCATGTCCAATTCTTTGCAACCCCATGGACAGAGAAGCCCTCTAGACTCCTCTGTTCATGGGATTTCCCAAGCAAGAATCCTAGAGTGGGTTGCAATTTCCATCTCCAGTTGGATTCATGTATTTGGATATGAATACAACATGATTACATAGAAAATATTCTAATGAAAAATGATAAGTTGATCCAGCATTTTAAAGTTCAATATGTACTCTACTAAGTTAAGAAAATGAAGCCCACAATCACAGTAAGCTTCAACCAGTATTTTAAAATTCATTAAATACTCCATTTAGTTCAGAAAATTAACCAAACAATCCCAGAAATGAAGGGACCCTTTTCCTAGTAATTACATTCCATAAAGCCTTCTTCACTTCACTGTTCCGGAGGCTGTAGATCAGAGGATTCAACATGGGGATCACCACAGTGTAGAACACGGAAGCCACTTTGTCCTGAGTGAGGGAGTAGCTTGAGGAAGGTCTGAGATAAGTGTAGGCGGAGGTGGAATAGAAGAGGATGACGGCTGTCAGGTGAGACGCACACGTGGAGAACGCTTTGCGCCTCCCCGCCCCTGCGTGCACGCGGAAGATGGAGAAGAGAATGTAGCAGTAGGAGGTGAGGGTCACCAGCAGAGTCCCAACTATATTCACACCAGCAAAAGTGGACAAGATGCTTTCATACAGGCGTGTGTCAGAACAGGAGAGCTTAAAAATTGGAGGAGTGTCACAGAAGAAGTGATGGATGGTGCTGGAACTGCAGAATGGCAAGCTGCTCACATAACCTGTGTGAACCATGGAGTTCAACAGACCGGCTGTAAAAGCCCCTGTGGCCATTTTCAGGCAGACCGTCCTGGACATGATCAAGGCGTAAAGGAGAGGGTTGCATATGGCCACATAGCGGTCATAGGCCATTAACCCAAAAAGGATGCATTCAATTGTGGCCAAGGCTATAAAGAAGTACATCTGCAGGAAGCAACCAGCAAAGGAGATGGACTTCTTCTCTGATAATAAATCTACCAGCATCTTTGGAGTGATGGTGGATGAATAACCAACATCTGCAAAAGACAGGATTGCCAGGAAGAAGTACATGGGTGTGTGAAGTCGAGAATCAGTCCTGATTAAAAGGATCATTCCAATATTTCCCACAACTGTAAGTGTGTAAATCACCAAAAAAAGAAAAAAGAGGATAGTCTGTAGCTTCAATGTGTCTGCTAATCCCAACAGGATGAACTCTGTCAGCAAAGTACAATTATTTCTGGCCATTTATTAAAGATGTTGTATGCTTAAACCTGTATTCCTTGTAAATATGTCAGTGTCCAAATTTCACAAGAAATAGTAGAAATGTTAATGAAGTTACTAACACATGGGAAAAATAAAATCCTGGGATAATATAGTAGAGCAAGCAGGGTGTCTATCAGTCACCTCAGTTCAGTTGCTCAGCCATGTCTGACTCTTTGCGACTGCATGGACTGCAGCATGCCAGGCCTCCCTGTCCATCACCAACTTCCAGAGTGGCTGTAGTAAAGAGGAAATTAGTGGACAAGTGAACAAGCGTTGGATTTCAATAAGCGATTGTATTGAATCTGGGTTGTGGAACTCCCTGTTTGCTTAGGTCCATATAGTCCTTTTAAGTTTCTGAAAATGCAGCATATACATTCTATTCTTTCTCTTCTAGCCCACTCACATCCAAAATGCGAAGTATAGAACTATTCTTGCTGAGTTCTCGCTCATCCTCTGCACAAGTGTGTAAGGTTAACTCAAAAGCCTTCTTTTCTCATCAAGACTGCTCTGCACACTCTTCAACAGCAAAATTCATGCATCGCCATCTGGAAATCACTCCGGTGTTCTTCAAGCAGCAAAAACAGTGCCTACTGAAAATAACCAATATTTCGGCATCTCTGAAATACTTAAGAATGCTTTTGCAGTGTTTTGCAAATGGACCAAAACAACTGCACTCGTTACAAAGCATGCTCTCAAATTAATTGCACGTAGTTGCATATACTGCACCTGTCCACAGCAGTGAATGACAGCACCAGGTATTTGTAACTTCCTTCTTAGAGTCTTAGTTGTGCGGTCCATTATTTTCCTTTTTACTAGAATTCTTAATAAGCTCAGGTGAAATTTAAAGTAAAAAGATTTACACTTTTTTTAAATGAAATAAAAGGTCATAAAACTTTGAATTGCCTCTCTCCAAAAAATTCAAGCCACCTTCTGAGCATATACACATGACTGCCCTTTTATTTTGCTTTCCTTAAAGAGGCTGGGATAACCATGGGGACTAGATTATAGGTTTTAATTGTGAGTCAGTCCTCTTAAGACAGAGGCTTCGTTCTCAAAGCAATTAAAATGTGATCATATGCAGACAACTGAATAAAACATTATGTGGCACTTTGATCATATGGAAATAAAGGAAATAAAGCATATGGCACTTTGAACATAAAGTGGTTTCTGATCTCTATATTACTTTAAAACTTTTTGTCCAGGTAAAATATAATAATTTTAATTGGATATTTAATTGCTTCTTTATTTATCAGTTAAGCTTAATCAAAAAGGTACATAACCCACAACAAAATTATTACACTTCCCTTTGTGTGTATGTGGTCCTTTGGTCTGGGTCAGTTTAACTTCTAACTCTCTCCTTGAGTGAAATGCAAAGGGGACGCTAACTACACCATTTGCTTAAGAGAATACTATACCCTGAGCGTTAAGACAATGGATTAAGAACGTTTAACTTCTCAAATCTGGGTATACTTGATTTACAACATTGTACTAGTTTCAAGTGAACAGCATAGTGATTAAGTATTCTGCAGATTATTCAAAGAGCTGGGGGGTAGGGTAGGGGAAGGGGAGGGAGGCTCAAGAGGGAAGGGGATATATATATATATATATATATATATATATATATATATATATATATACATACCCTGATTTTATTGGATAAAATTATCCTATGTATACATATCTATGTATAAATATATGCATAATTATAAATTATATATACCATAAGTTATATACAGGCTGCTGCTGCTGCTGCTAAGTCACTTCAGTCGTCTCCGACTCTGTGTGACCCCATAGATGGCAGCCCACCAGGCTCCCTCATCCATGGGATTCTCCAGGCAAGAAAACTGGAATGGGTTGCCATTTCCTTCTCCAATGCATGAAAGTAAAAAAGTGAAAGTAAAGTCACTCAGTCGAACCGACTCTTAGCGACCCCATGAACTGCAGCCTACCAGGCTCCTCCATGGGATTTTCCAGGCAAGAGTACTGGAGTGGGGTGCCATTGCCTTCTCCGAAATTATATACATAAATAATTATATATATAATTATAATGGATTTGTGTTATACAGCATAAACCAAGAAAAATTTTCCACCAATCAAAAATAAACAAAATTAAAAAAAAATTATAAGACAGTGGCTATAATTTCTTATGCTATAAAACATCCCTGTAGGCCATCTATTTTACACATGGTAGCTTGTCCCTCTTAAATGTAAACCTATAAAGTCCCTCTTAGTCTGTGATGCTCTGGAGCAGTGAGCGGCCAAGAGGAGATACCCCATGTCCAAGGTCAGAGAAATCATAGTAAGACAGTAGGAATAGGCAGAGGGCATCAGAGGGCACACAGACAGAAACCACAATCACAGAAAAACTAACCAATCTAATCACATGGACCACAGGCTTATCTAACAATGCAACCATGAGCTATGCCATGCAGGGCCAACCAAGAGACAAGCCATGGTGGAGAGTTATGACAAAATGTGGTCCACTGAAGAAGGGAATGGCAAACCACTTCAGTATTCTTGCCTTGAGAACCCATGAACAGTATGAAAAGGCAAAAAGATAGGACACTGAAAGATGAACTCCCCAGGTCAGTAGGTGCCCAATATGCTACTGGAGATCAGTGGAGAAATAACTCCAGAAAGAATGAAGAGACAGAGCCAAAGCAAAAACAACACCCAGTTGTGGATGACTGGTTATAGAAGCAAAGTCTGATGCTGTAAAGAGCAATATTGCATAGGAACGGTCCAGGAGACAAGGAAAATTGGAAGTGATCAAACAGGAGATGACAAGAGTGAATGTCAATACTTTAGGAATCAGCAAACTAAAATGGACTGGAATGGATTAATTTAACTCAAATGACCATTATATCTACTACTGTGGGCAAGAATCCCTTAGAAGAAATGGAGTAGCCATCATAGTCAATATGAGTCCAAAATGCAGTACTTGGATGCAACCTCAAAAATGACAGAATGATCTCTGTTTGTTTCCAAGGCAAACCATTCAATATCATGGTAATCCAAGTCTATGCCCTGACCAGTAATGCTGAAAAAGCTGAAGTTGAATGGTTCTATGAAGATCTACAAGACTTCTTAGAACAAACACCCCAAAAAAGATGCCCTTTTCATTATAGGGGACTGGAATACAAAAGCAGGAAGTCAAGAATCATCTGCAGTAACAGGCAAATTTGGCCCTAGAGTACAGAATGAAGTAGGTGAAAGGATCATAGAGTTTTGCTAACAGAAAGTACTGGTCATAGCAAACACCCTCTTTCAACAACACAAGAGAAGACTCTACACATGCACACTGCCAAAGAGTCAACACCAAAATCAGACTGATTATATTCTTTGCAGCCAAAGATGGAAAAGTTCTATACAGTCAACAAAAATAAGACCAGGAGCTGAGTGTGGCTAAGATCATGAACGCCTTATTGCCAAATTCAGACTTAAATTGAACAAACTAGGGAAAACCATTAGACCATTCAGGTATGACCTAAATCAAATCCCTTATGAATATACAGTGGGAGTGGGAAATAGACTTAAGGGACTAGATCTGATAGACAGAGTGCCTGATGAACTATGGCTGGAGGTTCGTGACATTATACAGGAGACAGGGATCAATACCATCCCCAAGAGAAAGGAATGCAAAAAAAGAAAAATGGCTGTCTGAAGAGGCCTTTCAAATAGCTGTGAAAAGAAGAGAAGTGAAAAGCAAAGGAAAAAGGAAAGATATGCCCATTTGAATACAGAGTTCCAAAGAATAGCAAGGAGAGATAAGAAAGCTTTCCTCAGTGATCAATGCAAAGAAACAGAGGAAAACAATGGAATGAGAAAGACTAGAGATCTCTTCAAGAAAATTAGAGATAGCAAGAGAAAATTTCATGCAAAGATGGGCTCAATAAAGGACAGAAATGGTATGGACCTAACAGAAGCAGAAGATATTAAGAAGAGGTGGCAAGAATACACAGAAGAACTGTACAAAAAAGATCTTCACAACCCAGATAATCATGATGGTGTGATCACTCACACTCACCTAGAGCCAGACATCTTGGAAAGGGAGTCAAGTGGGCCTTAGTAAGCATCACTATGAGCAAAGCTCATGGAGGTGATGGAATTCCAGGTAAGCTATATCAAATCCTAAAAGATGATGCTGTGAAAGTGCTACAGTCAATATGCCAGCAAATTTGGAAAACTCAGCAGTGGCCACAGGACCTGGAAAAGTTCAGTTTTCATTCCAATCCCAAAGAAAGGCAATGCCAAAGAATGTTCAAACTACTGCACAATTGCACTCATCTCACACGCTAGTAAAGTAATGCTCAAAATTCTCCAAGCCAGGCTTCAACAGTATGTGAACCATGAACTTCCAGATGTTCAAGCTGGATTTAGAAAAGGCAGAGGAACCAGAGATCAAATTGTCAACATCTGCTGGATCATCAAAAAAGCAAGAGAGTTCCAGAAAAACATCTATTTCTACTTTATTATTTCAAAACCTTTGATTGTGTGGATCACAACAAATTTTGGAAAATTGTGGAAGATATTGGAATACTAGACCACCTGACCTGCCTCTTGAGAAATCTATATACAGGTCAGGAAACAACAGTTAGAACTGGGCATGAAACTACAGACTGGTTCTAAATAGGAAAAGGAGTCATCAGGGTATATATTGTCACCCTGCTTATTTAACTTATATGCAGAGTACATTATGAGAAACACTGGGCTGGATGAAGCATGAATTAGAATCAAGATTGCCAGGAGAAATATCAATAACCTCAAATATGCAGATGATTCCACTCCTGTGGCAGAAATTGAAAAACTAAGGAGCCTCTTTTTAAAGTGAAAGAGGAGAGTGAAAAAGTTGGCTTAAAACTCAACATTCAGAAAACTAAGATCATGGTATCCAGTCCCATCACTTCATGACAAATAAATGGGGAAACAGTGGAAAGAGTGGCTGACTTTATTTTTTGGGCTCCAAAATCACTGCAGATGGTGACTGCAGCCATGAAATTAAAAGATGCTTACTCCTTGCAAGGAACATTATGACCAGCCTAGACAGCATATTAAAAACAGAGACATTACATTGCCAACAAAGGTCTGTCTCATCAAGGCTGTGGTTTTAGCAGTAGTCATGTATGGATGTGAGAGTTGGACTATAAAGAAAGCTGAGAGCCAAAGAATTAATGCTTTTGAACTGTGGTGTTTGAGAAATGTTTTGAAAGTCCTTTGGAATGCAAGGAGATCCAACCAGTCCATCCTAAAGGAAATCAGCCCTGAATATCGATTGAAAGGAATGATGCTGAAGCTGGAACTCCAATACTTTGGTCACCTGAAGTGAAGAGCTGACTCATTTGAAAAGACCCTGATGCTGGGAAAGATTGAAGGTTGGAGGAGAAGGCAATGACAGAGAATGAGATGGTTGAATGGCATCACCAACACAACAGACAAGAATTTCAGTAAACTCCAGGAGTTGGTAATGGACAGGGAGGCCTAGCATGCTGCAGTCCATGGGGTGGCAAAGAGTCAGACACGACTGAGCGACTGAACTGAACTGAGTCCCCCTTTCCCTCTTTTTCTTATTGCTTTTGCCTTCAGAGAGAGATCCCGAATATATTGCTGTGACATACGTCAAAGTGTGTTTGACCTCTGTTCTTTTCTAGGAAGTTTATGGTTTTTAGTCTTACATTTAGGTCTTTAACCCATTTTGTATTCATTTTAGTGAGGTAGTGTTCTAATCTCACTCTTTTACATATAGCTGTCCAATTTTCCCATCACCGCTTATTGAACAGACTGTCTTTTCTCCATTGTATATTCTTTCCTCCTTTATCATAGCTTAAAAAAAAAAAGGAAAGAGAAATTGATCTTAGTTGCAGGAGTGTATTTCTGTGCTCTGTAGAGTTACTCCCAGTTCCCAGCTAAACTTTCAAGCCTAAATCACCATATGTTCACAAGGGGTATCCAGGCTGTTACTGTGATAAATGAAATTCTGTTAAGTAACATTTGTACAAGTAATGCCAGATATGCACAAGCTCCTTTTTAAAAACATATTATGTGTTTATTTATTTTGGCTCTGCTAGGTCTTCACTGCTGTGCATGTAACTTTTTCTAGCCACAGACTACAGGGCTATGCTCTAGTCACTGTGTGTGGGCTTCTCATTGTGGTAGCTTCTCTGTTACAGAGCACAGACTCTCCACTCCTGGGCTTCAGTAGTTGTGATGCTTGGGATTAGTTGCCCCGTGGCATGTTGAATCTTCCTGCCTCAGGGTCCAAATCTGTGTCCCCTATTTTGGCAGGCAGATTCTTAACCACTGAACAACCAGAGAACCGCCCCAAACTCCTTTTGAATACACACTCAAACCTAGGAATACAGTCATTATTTTCTTAAAGCTTTTAACATGTTTATATCGTGCCCTAGATATATGACTGTACCAACATATAATAATGTTTTCATACTAGTGAGGTGATATTATGTGTAACTAGAAAACATAAGATGAAGTTTGACTCAGTTCTCTTGTACCCAAATCTGGATTGCCATTATATACATAATTAATCATCTCCTGTTTTCTAAAAAAGAATTTGAATAACTACAATTTTATTTAAGACATGTAAGTGCATAATATTTGACCCTGATGGAATAGTAGGATCTGTAGATATACTTCTGAACAAATGATAAAGGCTTGTAAGATTGATGGCAAACTTAAAACTGGTAAATTAAATTTTCACTAAAATTTAAAGACTGAATTTGATAGAAGCATTATTTCATATTATCTAGATCACTAACATCTTTAAAATACCTATAGAAACCATCAGTAGGCAGGATTTTGTGACTTTTGTCCTCGGAGTCATTTCAAATTTCCCTTGGAATCAAGTGGCTTTTTATTCTATCTACGCTTTTCTCCACCAGATGGTTGAATGTTTCTGTGGGTTACAAGATCTTCAGATTCTGTGTAACCATCATTTCTCAGCACTCTCCTAAACAGCAGACCAATATCCAGAATTAGGCATCTGAGCTCATAATAGTCGTCCTTCAATGACAAGATCTTATGCACAAAACGATCCTTTTTTTTTTTTTAAAGTAAGAAGCAGAGATAGGGCTGTCTTCTGGAATGCAAACTTACTACACTCCTGCACTTTTTCCATTCTCCATAGAATAAAGAGGAGATTGTTGTTCAGTCACTGAGTTCAGTCTGACTCTTTGTGACCCCATGAACTGTAAGCCTGCCAGGCTTCTCTGTACACCGAATTTTCTGGGCAAGAATACTGGAGTGGGTTGCCATTTTCAACTCCAGGTGATCTTCCTGATCCAAGGATTGAACTCACATCTCCTACATGACAGTAAGATTCTTTTCTGTTGAGCTACCTGGGAAACCCACTTTTAAAAATATTTATGCAGGCTTAAAGTGTAAAAAAAAGATCTTCACGACCCAGATAATCACCATGGTGTGATCACTCATCTAGAGCCAGACATCCTGGAATGTGAAGTCAAGTGGGCCTTAGAAAGCATCATTATGAACAAAGCTAGTGGAGGTGATGGGATTCCAGTTGAGCTAATTCAAATCCTGAAAGATGATGCTGTGAAAGTGCTGCACTCAATATGCCAGAAAATTCGGAAAACTCAGCAGTGGCCATGGGACTGGAAAAGGTCAGTTTCATTCCAATCCCAAAGAAAGGCAATCCCAAAGAATGCTCAAACTACCACACAATTGCACTCATCTCACATGCTAGTAAAGTAATGCTCAAAATTCTCCAAGCCAGGCTTCAGCAATATGTGAACCGTGAACTTCCAGATGTTCAAGCTGGTTTTAGAAAAGGCAGAGGAACCAGAGATCAAATTGCCAACATCCGCTGGATCATTGAAAAAGCAAGAGAGTTCCAGAAAAACATCTATTTCTGCTTTATTGATATGTGAAAGCCTTTGACTGAGTGGATCACAATAAACTGTGGAAAACTCTGAAAGAGATGGGAATACCAGACCACCTAACCTGTCTCTTGAGAAACCTGTATGCAGGTCAGGAAGCAACAGTTTGAACTGGACATGGAACAACAGACTGGTTCCAAATAGGAAAAGGAGTGTGTCAAGGTTGTATATTGTCATCCTGCTTATTTAACTTATATGCAGAGTACATCATGAGAAACCCTGGGTTGGAGGAAGCACAAGCTGGAATCAAGATTGCCGGGAGAAATATCAATAACCTCAGATATGCAGATGACACCACGCCTTATGGCAGAAAGTGAAGAGGAACTAAAAAGTCTCTTGGTGAAAGCGAAAGAGGAGAGTGAAAAAGTTGGCTTAAAGCCCAACATTCAGAAAACTAAGATCATGGCATCTGGTCCCATCACTTCATGAGAAATAGATGGGGAGAAAGTGGAAACAGTGTCAGAATTTAATTTTTGGACTCCAAAATCACTGCAGATGGTGACTGCAGTCATGAAATTAAAAGATGCTTACTCCTTGGAAGGAAAGTTATGACCAACCTAGACAGCATATTAAAAAGCAGAGACATTACTTTGCCAACGAAAGTCTGTCTGGTCAAGGCTATTGTTTTTCCAGCGGTCATGTATGGATGTGAGAGTTGGACTGTGAAGAAAGCTGAGCGCCGAAGAATTGATGCTTTAGAATTGTGTTGTTGGAGAAGAGTCTTGAGTCCCTTGGACTGCAAGGAGATCCAACCAGTCCATCCTAAAGGAGATCAGTCCTGGGTGTTCATTGGAAAGACCTGATGCTGAAGCTGAAACTCCAATACTTTGGCCACCTCATGCAAAGAGTTGACTCATTGGAAAAGACCCTGATGCTGGGAGGGGTTGGGGGCAGGAGGAGAAGGGGACGACAGAGGATGAGATGGCTGGATGGCATCACTGACTCAATGGGCATGAGTTTGAGTAAACTCCAGGAGTTGGTGATGGACAGGGAGGCCTGGCGTGCTGTGATTCATGGGGTCTCAAAGAGTTGGACACGACTGAACGACTGAACTGAACTGAACTGAAAGTTTAGCTGGAAAACTTACTGTGACAGTAACTGATGCTCTTGCTATTTTATTTTATAATGTATTCATTAGCATTATATACAAATAAATATTTCAAGGGATAAATTTTGAGCTCATTAGAATTATTTTCCACAAAAAAATGGAACCATGAAATACATGTTGGTGTTCAGGCATCACAGAGTTACATTCTGCACAGACTTTCCCATGGATAGCTTTCTTTTCAATGCCATCACTGACTTGCTTTTTGCTTAGTAGATTTATTTTATTTTTAACTTAATATCTTTTAAGTTACATGCATCTCTAGAAACTTCTTTTTGTGTATGTATATAATTTTTATTTCTGATTATCCTGTGCGGAAATAAAGAAATTATGTAATAATTTGCACCAGAGATAGACTTTTGCATTTCAATAATTATCTTTTGATTAGGTGTAAATTGAGTATTCATCAAAGGGACATTGCAGTTTATGTGATATAAGATAAGATCTATATTACCACATGTCACTTAACTCAAATATGACCAAAAGTAACTCTACAAAAGGATAATTTTAAATTAGATAGAAATTTTTGTTAATTATCAAGTAATCTAATAAAGATAATACTCAATTTTTGTCAATTCAGTTTTCCACATATTGTGATTTTATTAGATAAAATTATAATATACTATTTAATTAAACACTTTTAAAGGCTTTGACATAAAAGATAGAATGAAATCCTTAATTGCAAAAATCTATTAAACTGTATTAAAAGTACTTATTAATAACAACATTGTTTTTAGTTACTTGTTTATATTTTTCTTGTTTTTACTCTTCTAATAAAATTTTTAAAGCACAAATCTTTATAATGATTTGTCAGGTGGGCAGGACAGTTTCTGTTACATAGCCAACAGTCATTAAATATTTGTGGATAGATAAGCAAATAAATGAAGATACTTGATTATACTTTAAAATATAAATTTAAAAATAAATCAATTTTATAAATGAATAGGTTAATGATTAGGTTAATAATAAAAAAATCATTATTTTTTAGATTGTGAACATTTTACTGCATGTCATCTATATAAGGATTAACCTCAGTGTGCTAATATGTTACTCTAATAAGTTTATTTGAAATAATAAATCAAATACATGTAGTAAACCATAATTTAAGAATCTAGGAAAAACAGGGCTTTTATTTGCCCACTTCTTTTGCTAACATCTAATTGCAGGGGTTTTTTTTAATATTGGAGAATGAAAAATATGTTGATTCATTAAACAGCTATAATGTCTATTGATTTCTCTTGAGATTCAGTAAGAAATAACATAATTAGACAACATTTTTCAAAGGGATTTCATTACACTAAAAAAAAAAAAAGCAAGAAAGAGTTCTCAATCCTTTATAATTTATTCATCAATTATCTCTCAGGATAATCATTGCTTATGGTACTTATCCTTTCAGCAATGATTGCACTGTATACTGTTTAAATTTAAGCTAAAAAAAATGCACCAAAGATTATTGTTAATGAGACACATTGGGCATTCATTTTGCATGGTTAGGTCTGTCTCAAAAGATGGCAGCATTAGCACAGCAAATTTGAGGATTAAAAGAATGAAATGAAAATGCTTTCTGGAATACTGACAGTTACCTTGAATGTTACATCTTCTTTCACAATTTAATGGTTAAAAGTTCACAAATTATTTGCTTGAATTTTTTCCAAAAGATTTACTATTGTAGATAAGCTTTTCCTCCATCTTCGTTTATGTCATCATGATGCATGGAAAGCTGGAGAAATTGCATTTGGAGGTTCAGACATATGGTTAACTAGGACTTAAAACTGAATTGACATCTTTTGATCAAAATTAATGAATAGAAGGTCAGTGTTATCCACTTTAAAATTATGTAAAGGAAAATGATGCCCAACGTTGCCAACTCTGAGTAATAATACACTGGAGGGTGCTGCTAGCAGAGGAAGATATCCAAAAACAATAAATTACAGATTTTTAAGATAAAGAAAAGACTCATGTAAAAGGGTAAAATGAAAACTATGGGTGTTAATAAAATAGTCTGTGTGGATTGTTAACTATAGAATTAATATTCGATCTAAAAATTAGTTGTATTTTCTCATCACTGCAGAACATATTTAGATCATAATTTTTAAACAATAGATTCTTATTATATAAGGCCCTTGGGGAAATATATCTATCAATCAAAAACTTTTATGTTTATAATAAAACATCACTAAAAGATTTTAAATAAATAGCATAAATAAACAGTGACATCATGCTTACAAGAATGACTGAATATTTGAAAGATATAAGTTTTACAGAATTGGTCTGTAAAGGAAATTTGCTCCAAAATTAAAAAAAGCAATATTCTACGAGTGACAAGCTTGGTGAAATAGCTCAGAACAAAAAAATCAAGTCTTTCTTGCAAAATTATCTAGCAGTGTCTGCCATTACATAAATAGACTTACCAATAGACTGATGATCAGAAAACAAGGTCCAGAAATGGATCCACAAATAAATGAAGATTTGATACATCATAAGGTGTCACTAACAATAAATGGAGAACACATGCTAAAAAAAAATCAGTAGGGAAAACATGTTATCTGAATTCAAAAAAGAGAGACTTCTGACATAATACGATGGAAAAAAAATACATATATATTTCCAGATCTGTTAAAGATTTAAGTATCTGAGAGGTGGTAGAGTGGTAAAAAAATTTGCCTGCTAATTCAGGACATGCAGGAGATGCAAGTTGGATCCCTGGGTCAGGAAGATTCCCTGGATTAGGAAATGGCAACCTATTCCAGTATTTTTGCCTGAAGAATTCCATGGACAGAGGAGCCTGGTGGGCTATAGTTCATGGGGTTGCAGAGTCAGACATGGCTACACACACACTCACGCACCTCCATAATGATGACAAAATATGTTAAATGTCTGACTATAGCAGGTATCAGCAGGGATGTAGAAACTAAGGTTAGATGTGCTGCTCTTGAGGATATAAATATGAAACATAAATTAGGAAAATTTTTGTTATACTTTAAAGCTGAGCATAAGTATGTCCTGTATCCAATCAATGTCATATCTAGGGATGGACCTAGACAAACTCCTCTAGGAGTGTGCTGAGTGACCTGTTACTGTAACGTAACATTCACATCAGCACTGATCATGATTGAAGGAAAATTATCATTAAATAGACACATTAAAGAAAAGTAATACTATACAATTTTGAAATTGAGAGTACAAGGATACACATGAGCTTTTCATGATAACATTTTCATGGGAAATGTTAGAAACTAATATTGAAGAAAATCACAAGCAAAGTAGAAGACAAACTATATGACATCACATTTATAATGTGAGTCAAACGGATTTATTAAACACACAGTTTTAGGATATGGATGAATTTATTTTTAAAAGCAAAAGCTAGGGAATAAGAAAAAAACAGAAGAGCATTTTATTCATATTTAACTGAGGTGCATTTTATTTATAATATTGTATTAGTTTCAAGGGTACAACATAGTGATTCAGGTTTTTTTGCATTCTATGCCAATTTGAGCTATTATAAAATATTGAATATATTCCCTGTGCTGTACAATATATCCCTGTAGGGTATTTAGTTTGTATTAGTCTGTATTTTTTAAAAATATTTTTTGATGTGGACCATTTTTTAAAGTCTTTTTTGAAACTGTTAGAATGTTGCCTCTGCTTTTTGTTTTGATGTTTTGACTGTGAGGCACATGGGGCCGCCAGCAAAGCCCCTCGTTTGTACCTTTTAATGCTCTGCCTCTCATCCTCTTCCCGTCTCCTTGTCTTGTCCCATTGGCAACCACTATCAGTCCATTTGTTCTCTATCAGTCCATTTCTGTGTCCTTATGTTTTTTTATGTTTTAATATAAATCACATATAATATAATATAATATAATCACATATAAATGATAACATACAGTATTTGTCTTTTTCTATCTGACTTATTTCACTGAGAGTAATACCCTGCAGATCCATCCACATTATTGCAGATGGCAAAATTTCATTCTTTTCTAGAGCTAGCTAATAGTCAACTCTGTATGCATCCCACAGCTTCTTTATCCATTTATCTGTTGATGGACTCTTAAGTGGCTTCCAGTAAATGATGTTGATATGAACACTGGGGTATACGTATCTCTTTGAATCAATGTTTTTGTTTCCTTCAGAAATATACCCAGGAATGAAATTGCTGGGCCGTATGGTATTTTCAGTTTTTTTTGGGGAATCTTCCTACATTGTCAACAGTGGCTGCACCAATTTACATTTGCACCAACAGTGTACAAGGATTCCCTTTTCTCCACATCCTCGTCAATTAGCTATTTGTGATCTTTTTGATGATAGCCATTTTGACAGGTCTGAGATGATATCTTATGGAGGTTGTAATTTTCAAGAAAGTAGGATAACAGAGGTGATCAGGAACTTCTGATTTCAGCAATACTCAGTTTTTTGTTGTTATTGTTTTTTATTTAACTCAGGAAGTAACTTTACATGTATTCACTTATTTTGTTTCCTAATTTGCATATTTATTTTATTTCTTAGAATAACATTTTATACTTTATGTAATATAAACGCAAGAAAGTTTCAAATCTTAAAGAAAAAAGAAAGAAAAATGCTTGAGAAATGTTTTCAAATTTAGGGCTTCTGTCAGGGGTGCCAAAGACCACTATCAGATTCTGTAATTTAGTAGAAGGTCTCACAAAACTCTGAAAAACTACTGTGATAATATTTTACTACAGCTTCAGATATAGATTGAAAGTGGCAATAGAAAAACAATGAATAAACTGTGTTTTGGAGAACCAGCCACGAGCTTCCACTGACCTCTCCTGGTGCAGTCACACAGACAACTTAATTCTCCCAGCAATGTTGTCTGAGGACTCAGGAATTATTGTCAACCAGAAAAGCTTACCAAGTCTTAGTGTCCAGGGTTTTATTAAGGGTCAATTCATAGGCATGGAGAATCCCACAAATTATCCTTAAGTACTTCATCTGGAATTTCATCACCCTGGTGTTAAAATTGACTATATCACAGCCTAGCTCAAAGCCTCAGGCATACAATCAGGCATTAACTGTGAACTATGTCAGCATAAACTGTTTGATGTGGACCCCAGGATATAAAACTGCTCTTATCAGACAGAATATTCCAAGGTTTTAGATGTTATCTTCCAGTCTTGAAGACCTCCGAAATACACAGGATGAGCAGTGGGCATTAGGGAGCATCACTACAAACAAATCTAGTGGAAATGATAGAATTCCAGCTGAGCTATTTCAAATCCTAAAAGATGATGCTGGGAAAGTGTTGCGTTCAATATACCAACAAATTTGGAAAACTCAGAAGGGGCCACAGGACAGAAAAAGGTCAATTTTCATTTCAATCCCAAAGAAAGACAATGCTAAAAAATGATTAAACTACTTTACAATTGCTCTCATTTCACATGAAGGCAAAGTAATGTTCAAAATTCTCCAAGCAAGGCTTCAACAGCATGTGAACTGAGAACTCCTGGATGTTCAAGATGGATTTAGAAAAAGCAGAAGAACCAGAGATCAAATTGGCAACATCCATTGGATCATAGAAAAAGCAAGAGTTCCAGAAAAACATATACTTCTGCTTATTGACTATGCCAAAGCCTTTGACTGTGTCGATCACAACAAACTGTGAACAATTCTTCAAGACATAGGAATTCCAGACCACCTCGCCTGTCTCTTGAGAAAACTGTATCATGTCAAAAAGTAAGAGTTAGAACTGAACATGGAACAATGGACTGGTTCCAAATTGGGAAAGGAGTATGTCAAGCCTGTATATTGTCACCCTGCTTATTTAACTTATATTCAGAGTTTAGTTAAGTTCAGTTCAGTCATTCAGTCGTGTCTGACTCTTTGCGATCCCATGGACTGCAGCATGCCAGGCCTCCCTGTCCATCACCAACTCCTGGAGTTTTCTCAAACTCACGTCCATTGAGTCGGTGATGCCATCCAACCATCTCATCATCTGTCATCCCCTTCTCCTCCAGCCTTCAAACCTTCCCAGCATCAGGGTCTTTTCAAATGAGTCAGCTGTTCACATCATATGGAAAAAGTATTGGAGTTTCAGCTTCAACATCAGTCCTTCCAATGAACACCCAGGACTGATCTCCTTTAGGATGGACTGGTTGGATCTTCTTGCAGTCCAAGGGACTCTCAAGAGTCTTCTCCAACACCACAGTTCAAAAGCAGCATCAATTTCTTCAGCACTCAGCTTTCTTTATAGTCCAACTCTCACATCCATACATGACTACTGGAAAAACCATAGCCTTGACTAGACAGACCTTTGCTGGCAAAGTAAAATTTCTGCTTTTTAATATGTTGTCTATGTTGGCCATAGCTTTTCTTCCAAGGAGCAAGTGTCTTTTTATTTCAAGGCTGCAATAACCATCTGCAGTGATTATGGAGCCCCAAAAATAAAGTCAGCCACTGTTTCCCCATCTATTTGACATGAAGTAATGGGACTGGATGCCATGATCTTAGTTTTCTGAATGTTGACCTTTTTGTTTTTGTTTCTTGAAGGCTAGAGCTAAATCTTTTTGTTGAGAAAGTGTGGATGTGGTCATATATTTGAACAACCTTACAAGGCTGAAAGACATTCTTAATTATCTATTAAACTTATAAAGCTAAAAGCCACTGATGTTTTAGGTTTTCAAATTGCCTTTTAAAATTTTCTTATGTGAAAACATTCTAGATATAAGT
>NW_027224410.1:0-51268 GCF_023699985.2 Odocoileus virginianus | reverse complement strand
TTCACCAGCCAGGAGTCACACTCTAAATGAAACAAAAGGTAAAGAGATGCCCAGAAATCAAAAGCCAATTGGCAAGAGTGCCCCAAAAAGATGGTAAAGGGATGCCACAAAATGAAAAGCCAAATGGCATAAATGCCAAACGTGACTTCCCAGTTCAATTAGACCTGCAAGTTGGCAAAGTCAGTGCTAGCAGCCTTTTTAGTTCTGATAGTTTCAAGCAATTTCTTGTTGATTTTCTTGGAAGAAGTTACTCTATCATTTCTTGTTTTAGAAGCTGCTACATACCAGTCAAAGCACAGTCGGCCTTTTCTAATTGTGCATGTAAAAATATCAATTTTAGAATATCAAAAGAACCCAAGTTTGGCCATTTTACGTTGAGCTCTCTTTTAGTAGAATTTCTCCAATTAATTAGGTAGTTGCAACTATGAGCTCCATATGTAGTGTACACGAACCTGGCTAAAGAGTTGGTCAGAGGCTGACTTTCTAACACCCTTTTATTTCTGTTGAGAGGTCACTAGTGAACTTGTGTAGTGGGCCCATGTGCTGCTTGTGAGCCTAACTCTTCCAGGAGTCACCCCAGAGTCATTTCAGCTTGTCTTACATGTCTCGGATTCTGCCTCCAGCAATCTAAGACCACCATGGCTGCTCAGGTCGCTGAATGGCCAGTTCTTATGTGCGACCCCCGGACGAGCAAGTATTTTAATTAATGAGTGGGTTTCCCTATGGGACCACTGCATGGTATGAGGACTAGGCCTCCACCACTCCCATAAATTTCTCAGTCACCTGAGAAAACCGAAACCGGCCAGGAGGAGTCTTGTCCCTTTTCTTCAGAGCAAAGCTCTCATGTATTTTCCTCACTTTTATCCTGACAAATTCTATAATGGCAGTCAAATTGAGGAAAAGTGTCAGATCAGCCTCTTACTTAACCACTCAGCCAAGACCATTCAGTCCCCTACAATGGAGCACCTTGGCATCTTTCAGCCAAGCCCTGGGTATTCCTTGATTTTTTCCCAATCAAGCCCCCCTACCCAGTACCTTTCCACTGGGTGGACAATTCTCCTGGCATCTTTCAGCCAGCCCCCCACCTAGCATCTTTTGACTGGGTGGGAATTCCTCGGTATCTTTCTTTTTTTTTTTTCCCATTTATTTTTATTAGTTGGAGGCTAATTACTTTACATCATTACAGTAGTTTTTCCTCGGTATCTTTCAACCGAGCCCCACTCAGTGTCTAGACCGTGAGTAGGTATCCCCCGGATGTTTCACCTGGGCTCCCCCTAGTATCTTTCCTACTGGGAGGGGGCAGGTAACCTGCTCCACCACCAAATAAAACTCAGAATCTCAACCAATATGGGAGATTCAAGAACCAGGAGAGACTTACCCAAATTCGTCTGCACTCCCCGAGGAGGCAGATGGGCGCAAGGGGCTGCTGCTGGTACCAAAGCTCCAGTCCCCCGTGGAGTCCATTCAAAGAAAGGAAGTCCACTCTGGGTCACTTCATCAGTCTCCATAACTGTGCTACTTGCGAGATACTGTTTCCCATTTTAAGCTGAAATAGACGCTATGTGCTGAGAGGCAGGATTGAAACAAGCCACCTGATTGGTCCCTGGGTTCTTTTTTTTCCCTCTCTCTCCCCTCCCTGGGTTCCATAGGTACCATCTCAAGGGAAAGGGTATTAGCATCCAGGCAATAGTTTCCTTCAACCATCTTCTTAGACTTAATATTCATTTCAGAAGTCATCATTCTCTAGGGAATTTTCAACTAAGACACAAAATTTCATCTGCCAGATACCTTGGTCCTTATTCCCCCCCCCCCCCGGTTTTATTGCGATATAATTGACATCCAGCACTCCCAAAGAAAGGCAATGCCAAAGAATGTTCAAATTACCATACAATTGCACTCATTTCACATGCTAGCAAGATTATGCTCAAAATCCTTCAAGCTAGGCTTCAGCAGTATGTGAATGAGAACTTCCAGATGTACAAGCTGGATTTAGAAAAGGCAGAGAAACCAGAGATCAAATTGCCAACATCCACTGGATCATAGAAAAAGCAAGGGAATTCCAAAAAAAAAAAAATCTACTTCTGCTTCACTGACTATGCTAAAGCCTTTGACTGTGTGGATCATAGCAAACTGTGGAAAACTCTTAAAGAGATGAGAATACCAGACCACTTTACCTGTCTCCTGAGAAACCTGTATGCAGGTCAAGAAGCAACAGTTAGAACCAGACATGGAACAAAGGACTGGTTCAAAATTGGGAAAGGAGTACGGTCAAGGCTGTATATTGTTACCCTGCTTATTTAACTTATATGCAGAGTACATCATGCAAAATGCCAGGCTGGATGACTCACAAGCTGGAATCAAGATTGCTGGGAGAAATATCAACAACCTCAGATATGCAGATGATACCACTCTAATGGCAGAAAGCAAAGAAGAACTAAAGAGCCTCTTGATGAAGGTGAAAGAGGAGAGTGAAAAAACTGGCTTAAAACTCAACATTCAAAAAACTAAGATCATGGCATTTGGTCCCATCACTTCATAGCAAACAGATGGGGGAAAAGTGGAAACACCAACAGATTTTATTTTCTTGGGCTCCAAAATCACTGCAGACAGTGACTGCAGCCATGAAATTAAAAGATGCTTGCTCCTTGGAAGAAAAGCTATGACAAACCTAGACAGTGTATTAAAAAGCAGAGACATCACTTTGCTGACAAAGGTCCATATAGTCAAAACTATGGTTTTTCCAATAGTCATGTATGAATGTGAGTTGGACATAAAGAAGGGTGAATGTCAAAAAAAAATGATGCTTTCAAACTGTGGTGCTGGAGAAGAGTCTTGAGAGTCCCTTGGACAGCAAGGAGATCAAACCAGTCAATCCTAAAGGAAATCAACCCTGAATATTCATTGAAGGACTGATGCTGAAGTCAATACTTTGGCCACCTGATGCAAAGAGCTGACTCATTGGAAAAGACCCTGATGCTGGGAAAGTTTGAGGGCAAGAGGAGAAGGGGGCAACAGAGGATGAGATGGTTGGATGGCATCACTGACTCAATGGACACGAGTTTGAGCAAACTTCGGGAGATAGTGAAGGACAGGGAAGCCTGGTGGGCTACAGTTCATGGGGTGGCAGAGTCGGACACGACTGAGCAACTAAACAATAACAACAATAATCGCAATACTCTTACAAACAGTATATGTTTAAGGTGTACAGCATAATGATTTGACTTACATACATCATGAAATGATGACCACAGTAAGTTTAGTGAACATCCATCATCTCATACAGATACAAAATTAAATAGAAAAACAATTTTCCTTGTGATGAGAATGCCTTAGGATTTGCTCTCTAACAACCTTCATAAAGTGTGTAAGTGAAGTGAAAGTGAAAGTCGCTCAGTCGTGTCCGACTTTTTGCAACCCCATGGACTATATATGAAGAGTATACAGCAGTGTCAATTATGCTATCATGTTGTACGTTACATCCCTAACATTTATCTGATAACTGCAAGTTTTACTTTTTGACCACATTCCTCCAACGCTCTCACCCCCAACAGTCTAATCTCGTTTTCTACAAGTTTCATATCTTGGTTCTTGATCCCTCTCCTGTGGGAGGGCAGAGGAAGGGTTGTTACCCTGAACAAGACATTATCATGACAGTGGGACAGCCCTGGATCCATAGTTAAAGAAAATATGGTTGCTGAGTCAAGGGGTCTCCTAAGCTGAAATAAACAGTATCAGAAACGAAGATGTACTGGTTTAGGTCATGAAAAACATGAGAGATTCAATAGCTGAACCCGAGTGGGAGAAATATTGAAAGTAAATTTCCATCAAAATTGAAAGTAAATGGAAAGCCTTGCTTGCTGGTGCAGAGCTTCTCTCCCTTCACACCCTGTGAAGCCTCCCTCCTCCTCTACCCAGATTCCAGGTGCTTTAAAGAGCAAAAAAGAGTGCACAGGGGACGTGCAGGGGGAGGGGCTCAAACTTTATGACTGTTGACAATGAACATCCAAGCCACCATCATACACAACCCTTTGGCAGGAGAAGCCACTTGGCACACACACGGCCAATGGCCTTGCAGTCTCCAGGGTAGAGCTGTGGCGAGTGGAGAGGCAGAAGGGAAGACTCCCGGAGCACAGCACTCTGGAAGGTACTAGGGGTGGAGGGAAGCTACTCCAGTGCTAGGAGACAAAAAAAAAGGCTGGCCTCCTCCAGTTCACTTCCCTCCCCATCTTCCCTCCACCCATGCCAGGAGCTGCCAGGAGCTGCCTGGAGCTGCGGTTATAACTGCGGAAGTGCAGGTGCTAAACAACTTGGTCTGTGTTCCCACAGGGGATCAAAAAGAGCCGGAACTCAACTGGTAGAGCTTGAGTAAAACTCTCGGTGAAGGAAAACAGCTCAAGTGATCTTGCGGTTAGAGCATTATGTGCCAATTCAATCTACTGATACGAAAATGTACAAGGAAACTGGTGTGTTAAATGGCTTGTACTGTACTATAAATGCTCACAAAGAGTCAGCAGAGGGACTCCACTGGCAGTTCAGTGGTTAAGACTCCAAGCTTCCAATGCAGGGGCCACAGGGTCCATCCTTGATAGGGTAAAACTAAGATCCCACAAGCCCTGCAGGGCAGCCAAAAAAAAAAGGTCAAAGGAGATACTTCCATTCAGGGCACTTACAAAGGTAGAGAGGGGCAACTGGGACAAACTCCCCTGCTATTTGCCACCCATTGTGGGGGAAGAGGGGCATGTGTGTCAGCATTTACTTTAAGTGCCTTTATCCTCTGAGGTCCAAAGTTTCCATGGTATAGATGACATCAGAATTCCTCCAAATCAACAGCCCTAACTGCAATGTTTTTACACTTGTGCTCAGCTCAGTTCAGTTCAGTCACTCAGTCATGTCCAACTCTGTGCGACCCCATGGACTATGGCATGCCAGGCTTCCCTGTCCATTATCAACTCCTGGAGTTTGTTCAATTCATGTCCATTGAGTCAGTGATGCCATCCAGCCATCTCATCCTCTGTCATAGCCTTCTGGCTTCAATCTTTCTGAACATCAGTCTCTTTTCCAGTGAGTCAGTTCTTTACATCAAGTGACCAAATGACTGGAGTTTCAGCTTCAGCATCAGTCCTTCCAATGAATATTCAGGACTGATTTCCTTTAGGATTGACTGGTTGGATCTCCTTGCAGTCCAAGGGACTCTCAAGAGTCTTCTCCAACACCACAGTTCAAAAGCATCAATTCTTTGGTGCTCAGCTTTCACTTTATAGTCCAACTCTCACATCCATACATGACTACTAGAAAAACCATAGCTTTGACTAGACAGACATTTGTTGGCAAAGTAATGTCTCTGCTTTTTAATATGCTGTCTAGGTTGGTCATAGTTTTTTTCCAAGGAGCAAGTGTCTTTTAATTTCATGGCTGCAGTCACCATCTGCAGTGATTTTGGAGCCCAAAAAATAAAGTCACTGTTTCCATTGTTTCCTGATCTATTTGCCATGAAGTGATGGGACCAGATGCCATGATCTTAGTTTTCTGAATGTTGAGTTTTAAGCCAGCTTTTTCACTCTCCTCTTTCACTTTCATCAAGAGGCTCTTTAGTTCTTCTTTGCTTTCTGCCATAAGGGTGGTGTCATCTGCATATCTGAGGTTACTGATATTTCTCCTGGCAATCTTGATTCCAGCTTGTGCTTCATCCAGCCCAGCATTTCGCATGATGTATTCTGCATATAAGTTAAATAAGCAGGGTGACAATATACAGCCTTTGCTGTACTCCTTTCCCAATTTTGAACCAGTCCGTTGTTCCATGTCCGGCTCTAGCTGTTGCTTCTTGATCTCTATACAGATGTCTCACAGGGAGGGAGCACTTGTGCTCAGTGGGCAGAATTCAAGGCTGTTCTCATCAATTTGGTCAACCCACACCTTGATGAACCTTGCTATACTTTTACTGGCTCTGGGGCTGTTGCTAATGGCTTGGCCATTCAGTCTGTCAGTTGAAAGACTACAGACTAGCAGATAAAAGACACCTCTTGGGGTGGGGGTTGTAAACTATGGAAACACAAACTGTGGGTGTTAATGAGAATGTCTGGCTCGCTCATAGGGATGCCTACAGTAAAGGCAGTCTGTTCTTTTCTCTTTTTTGGCTGTGCTGGGTCTTCATTGCTGCTTGGGCTTTTCTCTAGTTGTGGCGAGCAGGGGCTACTCTCTAGTTGTGGTGCAGGCTTCTCATTGTGGTGGCTTCTCTTGTTGCAGAGCATGGGCCTCTAGGGCACACGGGCTTCAGTAGTTGTGGCACATGGGCTCAGTAGTTCAGGCTCTAGAGTCAAATCTTCCCGGACCAGGGATCAAACCCATGTCCCCAGATTCTTTTTTTTGTTTGTTTTCTTTTTTACTTTTTTTTTTTTAAACTTGCTTTAATTGGAGGATAACTGCCTTACAATATTGTGTTGGTTTCTGCCATACATCAACATGAATTGGCCATAGGTATACATATGTCCCCTCCCTCCTGAACCTCCTTCCCACCTCCCTCCCCATCCCATGCCTCTAGGTTGTCACAGAGCACCGGGTGTGAGCTCCAGGCAGGCGGATCCTTAACCAATGGACCACCTGGGAGACCAACTAAACTTCAGCTGCTTATCAAGGCTGCACTGACACAATGCTATCAGACATGGCAACACATCTGGCATTGGAGACTAGGCACAAATTAAAGGACTGTTTTTGATGCAGAAGCCACTAGCATGTGCCAGATTTGTGACTTTTGTCAAAAGTTGGCCTGTTTGTTTGCAACAATGGGAACCACAATGCATGGGGAATTGACTCTGCTCCCTCCTGACAGATTGACTACATGAGACCTTTTACTGTCCCCCTCAATGCCACGCATGGTCTCATCACTTTTGACACCTTTTAAGGTTATGTGTTGCTGTTTCAGCCTGATAACTTGACTTCAACTATACCATATGGCTTCTGTGAGTCTAATCTGTGTTACATTTTCAGTTCTCCAGTCCCTCTGCAGCATGACAAATAGTACATCTTTTTTCCCCCCTCAAATGTCACCCAGTAATGGGCCAATAGTCAAAATATTTGATGACCATTCCACACACCCTACCATCCATTAGTATCTGATATTGTTAAGCATTGGAATGACTTATGACTCTACTTCTGCTTGGTCCACACACCTTAGTGGGGCAATTTGGTCACTGAATGCAGCTGTCCCCAGAAAGAGATCACTTGGCTGCCTCCTGTGCAATGGCCAGGATGAAAGTTCTGCATACAAGCAAGGGATGACTGGCGAAAAAGTGAAGTTATAGGTATTAGGAAGGGACACTCCAATCATGTGACAGAGAAGGGAAATTACCATTCCCCCGCACTTTGACAGAGAACACCTTAGACCTCCAAGGATGGAGGGTGATTAATGCTGTCTTTGTCCCCTGGATCCAGCACTGTCACCTAAGTCAGGCAGCAGCTGCACTGGCAATCTGACTTGCTGCTTAATTACAGTATACTAACACATATATATATGGACTTTAGAAAGATGGTAACGATAACCCTATATGCAAAACAGAAAAAGAGACTCAGATGTATAGAACAGACTTGTGGACTCTGGGAGAAGGCGAGGGTGGGATGTTTCAAGAGAACAGCATTGAAACATGTATATTATCTAGGGTGAAACAGATCACCAGCCCAGGTTGGGTACATGAGACAAGTGCTCGGGCCTAGTGCACTGGGAAGACCCAGAGGGATCGGGTGGAGAGGGAGGTGGGAGGGGGGACCGGGATGGGGAATACATGTAAATCCATGGCTAATTCATTTCAATGTATAACAAAAACTACTGTAATGATGTAAAGTAATTAGCCTCCAACTAATAAAAAAAAATACTGTAATCCCTCTCCATGTTCTATGAAATCAGAAAAACTCACGTGGTTATGACAGGTCTAGAAGTATTTTGTTATACCTAATTTCATCAACAGCCTCCCCTGAAAGTGAACATGTATAAGCACATGATCCAGTATAACGTTGTTTCAATCTAATTCAGATTCATATGCTTCTCTTGACACCCAAGTGGCCTTGAGTCATGTCACGTATGAAGACTGAGGATACAAATACCTGGTGACACTGCCCATGTGGCTTGAGCAAACCAGTGTAATGGTGACAACAAATCCTGAACTGTGCCCTTTTGGGTTGTATGTTTGTATGTGGAGGGAAATGAGCCATGGCCTCTCTCCATTGGGAACAGAGATTGCTTTTTGGCCCTTATAATTATTGGCAGTGATACTAAAGATCGTCAGGGTAGTCTAAACTCCCTTTTGTGGGTTGTTATGGATAGTAGTCTGGCCTGAGACTATATCCTTAGTGTGTAAAAGAAGACCAAGTGCTCCCTGCTGGGACTTATTCAGAGTTGGGTGAGACTAGGACTCTGGGAGGGGTGGATGAGGTGACTACTGCTAGGCAGTCTCATCCTGCAGCTTGGAGTTCTGGTGAAAACAGTTTATGAGGCAAACTCAACAGATTTGATCCCAGGCTCTCTTGGTCAGATTAAGGTGGCATATTCATGCAGAAAAAAACAAAGTTGGCCAAGAATGTTGGGAGAGACGGTCACCATGGGCCACTAGTGCCCTTGCACATCTTTCTGATGGGCTGGGCAAGACCGGAAACACTAATGCTCTTTACCTGTCCATTTTTCAGGATTGTGTTTATATCAGAGCAAACAGCCTTGATGAATGAGGTGGCGTCTTCCCCTAGACAGAAAGGGCTTGCTTACACGTGTTATAAAAGCAATGTATTCACCAAACACACTGTCCTTCTCCTGTAATGTAGCCCCTGTGTGTCCTAACATCCATAATAGAGGCTTTGCATCACCTCCGTGGGACTTAGGGAGCATGAGGGACCAACATGAGCATCATGCTGATCCTCTAGCTATGGCTTTTGCCAGGAGCAATAAGGTTCTTTGTGTCAGACCCATGGAACAGGTTAGCTTTTTAATCTTCTAAGTATGATAAAATCTCATATCATCAAGTTCTTGACAGTACCTTTTCTTTTCATTTCCTTAACAGTGACTTCTAAAGAGCACAAGTTTTTAATTTTGATAATGTTCATCAATTTTTTTCAGGGATTGTGAATTTGTGTCATGCTTACTCATTCTTTGCCTAATCCCAGGTCACACAGATTTTTTCCTGTGCTTTCTTCTAAAACTTTTCATACTTTATGTTTTACATTTAGATTTATCATCCAGTTCAGACTACTTTTTAAATAAAGTATTATTTTTAAGTCGAGACAATTTTCCTTTCTTTCTCTTTTTTTTTTTTTTTTTTTTGCCCATTGATGTACAATTATTTCAACCTATTTTTGAAAGGCTGTCTTTTCTCCATTTAATTGCTTTTTCATCTTGGTAAAAAAATCAGTTAGCCATATGTGTGTAGGTTTATTTCTGGGCTCTCTTCTATTCCACTGATATGTGTATTTATCTTTTCTTCAATACCACACTATTTGATTACTGTAACATTATAGTGTAATACTATTACAGAATGTGTTTCCTGGAATGTGGAAGAGTGTAATTCATATCCTATACATTATAGTATCATCACATACTGCACCTAAAGATATAAACTAGTGAGTTCCTTAAATATTAAATAGCTAGATAGTTGGATTATAAATGGTTTATATTATTACAGAAAACTTTGGCGGATTATATAGATTTTTTTAAGAGTCTTTTAGTAACATTTGGGAAAATGGGTTTGATAAGCTAAGAAACATTATTTTTCTCACTTAAATTAATGAAAGATAGGCTTCTGCTATCCAACAATGTGCTATTCAATGTACTTTCTGTAACAGATTAGATTTAAATAATGATGAATGTCTATTCAATCTTTTTCCACACTTAAAATTCTAAATAACAATGGTGACAACAACAAAATATTCCAGGGACTTCCCTGGTGGTCCAGTGGTTAAGAATCTGCCTCCAACACCAGGAATGCAGGTTCAATCCCTAGTCAGGGAACCAGGACATACTGTGAGGCAACTAAGCCCGCATGCCACAACTAAGACCCAATGCAGCCAAATAAATAATTTTTTTTTTAAAGATTTTCAATTGCTGCAATCCATGGGGTAGGAAAGAGTCGGACACAACTTAGCAAACAAACAACAACAAATAAAATTTTCACTTATATCTTTTTCAGATAAACATGTACCTAGACTTCAGTATTTAGGCAATTCAATCTCTTTTCAGAAGCACTTTGCAAGAATACAGACTTCTTAGCCCACATCCCCAAAATATGCTTTTGTTTATATTCCTAAAGGTGAAATCTCAAAACCTCTGCAAAGAGTGGAGAGATAATTAGCAGGGAATTTCTCCAGAATGTGGTGCTTCATCACAGAGGTAGAGCAGGAATTATGCTTTAGAGGAGTGTGCATGGATCATGGTGAGAAGGGCCTGCAGCCCATCAGGATGGCCCCACCTGCCACCTGCGTGGCCAGCATGGCCTTCCGGACCCTTCCTCCTCTTCACATTCTGAAGTCGGCATCATTCCTGGAGGGTCAGGCTCTGGAAGGGCATCTGTCACTTTACTGGATTCTTGGCCTGTGGGGTTACAAGGAATATTTAGTAAAATGTTTTTTAATGACTAAAAACAAACAAATAAATAAAGATATTCAATTTAGCATATAACAACTATGGCTTGTACAAAACAAATCACACTCAACTTTCCCCCAAAAGAGAATGCCCAAACTCTCACAAGTTATCACACCCAGCTCTAAATTTAGGATTATTGACCCATGCTGATCCCTAAGTTCAACATAATCACATACTGATATTCTGTAATTTGTGGACTAAATTGTGAAGTTCAGTCACAACATCCCCTAGATAAGGGGACAAGGTGAAGAGGGTACATTAACACATCTAGAACACACACACATATTTCAAAATGAGGAAAATAAAAAATATAAACAACTATTTCCATGTTGTTTCTGTAATTAGCCACAAAGTTATAGTTGGTATTTACTAATATGACTTCTTTCTTCCATTACTTATTCCATTTTCTCTTGCCCTCAGTCAGTTTCTCAGCTATTGAGTTCTCTTTGCCCAGTGGGCAGAGGTAAAGCTTCATTACTCAGAGGTTTGAGCTTTCAGTGGTCTTGCCTATGTGATGTGGCTATAATTTTTCATTAACTTTGACCACTGAATATTCCAGTTTCAAGAGGAGCCACAGAGTTTCAGACTTAATTCTCCCTGCATGCATTGTGTAAGAGAAAGCATCCCCTTGATGATCAGGATCAATCATACCAATCAAACCCATATTTTTCCTGCTGGCCCAGTGATGCATGAAGCTCAAATGGCTAGGTTGCAGTCTCAACAATCTATTCAATAGAATCACTGTTATTTCTACTGGTAGACTAATAATCAGAGTTTTAAATCAGCAGAGGCCAAAATCAAGAGGATGTGAAGGAAATACTTGCAAATGGAGGTTGAATAGGCAGTTCACCATTTTAGATGATGGAGGGTAAGGTATGACCAGGGTGAATTCTGTTTAACCCTTTTTTGCCTTTTTCTGTAAAAGGAGTTCCTTAGTCAGAAGCAGTGTTGTGTGGGATATCATAATTGTATGTCAGTGAGAGTGGTGCTGGCTGCAGTGTTGCAGTTAGGGAAGGCAAGTCCATATTCCTGCCCCTTCTATCATGGAAGGTGTCCAATGTAATTAACCTGCCACCAGATGGCTGGTTGGAACCGTCCTCCCAGAAGGAAATGGCACGTATCAAGAGTTTGGTATTGGCCTCTGCTATTGGCAAGTTGGGGTTGGACACTCAACTGATCTGATAACTACATCAGCCTGGGTGAGGGGCCGCCCATGTAATTGAGCCTATGAAGGGCCTCTGTCCCTGCAACCATGGCCAGTTTGTATATGGGCCACTGAGCAAGACTCAAGGTGGGGCTGGCTGACATTCTTAGGTAAGTCACCTTGTTTACATGATTATTGAGAGCCTTCATCACAGCTAACATGCTCTGTTGGGCATTTATATGAAGCACAAATGTACTCACACTCTCTAGCCCTTCCTAGAGGTCCAGCTACATATTACTCCTCCCAAACCTTCTTGTCACCAGTACTACAAATTATTTTCTTTCCTAGTTTCTGAACATCAGACAGTGTAGAGCCATACCTTGGGCCATTTCTCCTTCTAAGCAAATTGAACAACCAGATATACCAATCTTCAGGGAAGATTTTACTTTTGCACTGTCTTTCTCAGCCTACTCCTATGTGGGGCTGGAATGCTGCAGCAATATGCTTCTGGCTGGTACCCTAATGTCACACAAAGCTGTACTTCAGTAGATTCCTGACTGAGTAAGGACATCCATCCTCACCAGTTTGGTGGGAGGGCCTGAAAGGAACAAAAAGGCAAAGGGAGAATTCTCTCTTTTTGAGCCGGACATCCATCTTTTCCTACCCTCAAACATTTGATTGTGGTGCTGGTTCCTGGGCCTTTGAACTCCAGGATTTATACCAGCACCCCTGGTTCTCAGACTTAGCACTTGGACTGAATTATACCACTGTCCTTCCTGGTTCTCTAGCTAGCTGACAGCAGACTGTGAAAGTTCTCAGCCTCCATAACTGTGTGAGACAATTTCTATAATAAATCTTTTCATATATATATACACATATATAATAAATACATAATATATAAAATAATATATAATATATTATATAATAAATAATATTATAATATAATATATATTATATTATAATATTATAATTATAATTATTTAATTATAATATATTATAATTAAATATAATATATTTAATGTAATATAATATATTTAACTATAAAATATTATAATTGTATATTATATTATATAATAATATAAATATAATAAATATATAATAAAAGAATAGTGTGTATATATATACATATATATATGTATATATATATATATATGTATATATATATACTATTGTTTCTCTGTAGAACCCTGACTAACACAACTGGTCTATAAAGAAGTCCCTATATTAGTTTGCCATGACAAAGAACCACAGAAAGGGTGGCCCGTAACAACAGAAATTTACTTCCTTAGAGCCCTGGAGACTAGAAGTCAGAAATTAAGTTATCAGCAGTGTTAGTTTCTTCTGAAGCCCTCAACTCTGCCATCTTCTCCATATGTCTTCACACGATCTTCTCTCTGGGCCTATTTGAGTCCTGATCTCTTCTTATAATCTCCCCTGATGGCTCAGTTGGTCAAGATCTGCCTGCAATGCAAGAGACCCAGGTTCGATCCCTGGGTCAGGAAGAAGGAAATGGCAACCCACTCTAGTATTCTTGCCTGGAGAATCCCATGGACAGAGGAGCCTGATGGGCTACAGTCCATGGGGTCACAAAGAGTCAGACATGACTGAGTGACTTTCACTCACTCACTCACTCACTCTTCTTGTAAGAACAGCAGTCAGGCTGGATTAGGGCTCACCTTAAGGACCTTATATGACCTCAGTTACATGTTTAACGACCTTGTTTTGGGACTTCCCTGGTGGTCCAGTGGTTGAGAGTCTGCCTTCCAGTGCAGGGGACATGGGTTCAGTCCCTAGTCTGGGAAGATCCCACATGCCGCCGAGCAACTAAGCCTGTGTGCCACAACTACTGAGCCTGAGTGCTACAGCTACTGAGCCTGCACTCTAGAGTCCACAAGCTGCAACTACAAAAGCCTGTGCTCCACAACAAGAGAAGCCACTGCAATAAGAAGCCTGAGCATTGCAACTAGGAGCAGCCCCTACTCGCCACAGCTAGAGAAAGCCTGCACATGGCAACAAAGACCCAGCACAGCCAAATAAAAATACTCAGTTTAGCCCATAACAGTTCCCATGAAACCGTAAGTGTGGGTTGACAAAAGGAAAGCCATGTGGCAGGTGGAGGCACAGTGGCAGTGTGAGTCACTGCTCACAAATGTTACTTGTGCCTTCAGAACCTCCTCAAAGCCAGTCCATATATATCATTTCTATTTCAAGAACCCTCTGTACTCTTCACTAGCCAAACAAGTATATCACATAAGAATGTTATGTAACAGGGATCACTGCACTGGAATTTTCAAGTCTTGATGGTGACCCTCATTTCTGAGAGTCTCCTATGTCTGCAGTATTGGTTACAGTTTACTATTTAGACAGTACAATATAACGGTTAATAGCATGGACTCTGGAACCAGCTTCTGGTTTAAGTTCCACCTTACCAATTATTAACTGGTGACCTTGGGTAAGTTACTTAAGCTTAACTTTTCTGTAAAATGTGTACAATAACAGTACCTACTGTGAAACTAATACAATATTGTAAGTCAACTAGACTTAAATTAGAAAATCATTTTAAAATACCTAACAGCAAACAAATATAGTACCTACTTTGTAGTGCTGTTTTGAGGAATATTTTTTAATGTATGTAAAGTGCTTGGGAGAGTGTCTGGCATGTAACAAGAGTGATAATTGTGTTTGCTATTGCTGCTACAATTGGAAAGGAGAGTAAGTTCCAGGTTTCCACCTGTCCCTTCCTTTACAGAAAAATTCTTTTTCCACGGGGAGCCAGTTGGGGTATTTTGCCAGTTGCTGGTTTTACCTATTACAACTGTAAACCTAGGAACTGGAGAAATTACCAGAGAGTGGGTTTGTACACCCCTCGCCCCACTGTGAGTTGGATTTATCCATTTATCATTTGACATTCATTAGCCCTCACTCTGACTGTGGGTAACAGTGATACTCTCATTCCCCAGGATGACTGTTAGCTCAGAGCCATTGTCTACTAAGCCCTGGAGAGTATGTGGATTTTTATTTCTCCGCTACACAATTACTTTGGGAAATTACTGTGGGCCCTTTCAGGGGTAACTAGGAAGATTTACTGTACATAATTACAATGTTACCATAACATCCTTCCTCGAGGCTCTCGGTCTCCCCTTCATTCTAGGGACCCTGGATACACAACCTGAGGAGCTATGGCCCTCTCTTATGGTGACCCAACTCTCTTTTCGACAGACTTCTTTTGGTTAAATGAGTCATACTTCTATTTGAGTCCTAGGGCCCCATGATTCAAGTAATTTCCACCAAAGATCAAACCACTCAAAACCCAGAGCCTTGAAACAACTGCCATTTATTTAGTGTACAGTTGTTGGGAGTTGGCAATTTGAGCTGGACTCAACTGGGCTATTCTTTTGCTTGTGTCCGCTGGACTCTCACGTATCTGTGGTCAGGTGCTGCTAGAAGTCTTGGTGACACTACTTCTAGGAGTTTGTTGGCTATTATTTGGGGATACAGAGATAATTGGGGCATGAGTTTGATCATCCAATCTGGTGGCAGCAGGCTTACAAGACTAGCAATAGTGTGGGCCCCAATGCATAAGCACTTTTCTAGCTTTTGTCTGCACTATTTTCACCAATGTCCCATTGACCAAAGCAAGTAAAAAGATATCTTCAAGAGAAAAAACAAACAGCTCACCTCTTGACAGATCTGCAGTATCAATGCAAAGTTATGGATTCAGGGAGAGGGAGCATTTGTGGTGATTTTTATTCTGCCCCAGGCACCAATCCTCTTCCCCCTCCTATTTTGGAGCCCTAGCCTTTTGCAGACATATCACTCAATTTCTTTTTTTTTTTCACTCAATTTCTTTACAAAAAACACTGTTCATTTTCATCCAGGAGATACACTCCTTCACTGGTGATGAGGGAAAGGAAGATGGTGAAAGTAAAACCCAAATTATTCAGCCATTTTCCAAATACTTTTTAACATAATCATTTCCTTTCCCCTCATCCTCCCACGTCTGCTTTCCATACCTGGTCCTTCTTCCCTCAAAGTGGCTCTGCTTCTGCAGCATCCTTTGCCTGCCTGAGATTCGCTGGGCTGTGGTGCCCTCCTGTGTGATTTCAGTTTGAGCCAATCTGTGTTCATTTCAGGAATTTATCAAACATTTTGGGCCACTAGGGGCTTCCCCGATAGCTCAGTTGGTAAAGCCAATTGCAGTCCAAGAGACCTGGGTTCGATCCCTGGGTTGGGAAGATCCCCTGGAGAAGGGAAAGGCTACACACTCCAGTATTCTGGCCTAGAGAATTCCATGGACTGTATAGTTCATGGGGTCTCAAAGAGTCAGACATGACTGAGCAACTTGGACAAGATTGTACAGTTTCCCAAAGACAATGCATTGCCTGAGGCTGTCTTGTCTACTCTGTTTCTCCTAAAGCTGGGGGTGAGATTTTATCATTTATAGATTGCTTGTGCTGTTCTGCTTGCCTTAGACAAAAATTTTAATATAAAAATGAGCAAAGGAACCAGAGCCTGGGCAACTTGAGGGGCAAAGAGACAGGGGTGAGAAGGGAAAGTTAACTGGAAAAAAAAAAAAAAGCCTAACCCTCCTCTCCCCCACTGTTGCCACTGCCCCTGGGGTTTCCAGGACCCTTTTAGTCTGCCTTCCAGTCATCTAGTCCATGGGGCCCTCCTTCATTTTGAGGCCACTACGAATGACCAATAAACATAATATTCAGCTTCAACTGTAATCAAATATAAGCAAATTAATTAGAATAATGCTTTGCTTTTAGATTAGCAATAATAAAATTATACCTAAAAATAATATGAGTGAGGATGTGGGGAAATGGACAGCGTCATACATTACTTGAGGGAGTGGAAATTGGTACAAACTTTCTTACATGGAAATTTAATATACTGATTAAAATGAAGACTGCAAATCTCTTTTTCAGCTCATGCAAATGTTTATATATATACATATTTATTTAATATACATACTTAATTGAAGTATAGTTTATTTACAGTATTGTGTTAGTTTCAGGTGTACAATAAAGTGATTCAGTTATATATGTGTGTGTGCACTCAGCCGTGTTCAACTCTTTGTGATCCCGTGACTGCAGCCCGCCGTCTCCTCTGTCCATGGAATTTTCCAGGCAAGAATACTGGAGTGGGTTTCCATTTCCTACTCCAGGGGATCTTTCTGACCCAGGGATCGAACTCGTGTTTCCTGCACTGGTTTACCATTGCACCGCCTAGGAAGCCCTCAGTTTTATGGAGGGCTTTACTGTCTGACTGACTTACTGTCTGAGCCACCGGGGAAGCCTATATTTCTATATCTATATACACTTTTTCAGATTCTTTTCCACTGTAGGTTATTGCATGATATTGAATATAGTTCCCTATGCCATACAGGTCTTTGTTCTTTATCTCTTTTCTATATGAAAAAGTGACAGTGCTGGTCATGGACATTCCCTTCTCCAGGGAATCTTCCCGACCCAGGGATCAAACCTGCGGTCTCCCGCATAGCAGGCAGATTCTTCACTGTCTTTTATTTATAGCAATGTGTTAATCCCAAACTCCTAATTTATCCCTCTCCCTCCAGTAACCATAAATTTGTTTTCTGTAAGACTACAAATCTTTTGACAGAGTACTTCCTTTCCTGCAAATGTGCAGCAATATCTGTATATATAAAAGATGTCTAACCTTGCCAGTAAACAAAATATGCAAATTAAACAATAAGATGTCATTTTCACCTAGAATGCCCAAGATTTTAAAGAAGATCAGAGCTCCGCAGCTGCACTAATTTCCTGCGGGTCGCCACGGCGGCGGCTGCAAGGCACTGGAGAGGTGGCTGCGTGTGCTGGAGCAACTTTACGGTGATACCCTCGTTCCAGGGCAAAGCAGAAACCCCCGTAAGACGGTAGACCCTGAGCAGCTGTGAGGAGATACCCCACGTCCAAGGGCAAAGGAGAAGCCCCGGCAAGACGATGTCCTGGCACCCCCAGTACCGGAGCTCCAAGTTCCGCCACGTCTTTGGCAAACCAGCCAGCAAGGAGAACTGCTACGACTCCGTGCCCATCACCCACAGTGTCCAAGACAATCACTTCTGCGCTGTGAACCCCCACTTCATCGCGGTCGTGACTGAGTGTACTGGCGGGGGTGCCTTCCTCGTCATCCCCTTGCACCAGACAGGAAAGTTGGACCCCCACTACCCGAAGGTCTGCGGGCACAGAGGGAATGTCTTAGATGTCAAATGGAACCCTTTCAATGATTTTGAGATCGCCTCCTGTTCTGAAGATGCCACGATTAAACTCTGGGACATCCCCAAGCAGCTGCTGACCAAGAACCTCACAGCCTTCAGGAAGGAGCTGGTGGGCCACGCCCGCAAAGTGGGCCTGGTGGAGTGGCACCCCACGGCTGCCAACATCCTCTTCAGCTCCGGCTACGACTACAAGGTGATGGTCTGGAACCTGGATTCAAAGGAGACTGTAATCATGAGCCCCGTGAAGACAATTAACTGTCACCAAGACGTGATCCTCTCCATGTCCTTCAACACCAACGGCAGCCTGCTGGCCACCGCCTGTAAAGACCGCAAGATTCGGGTTCTAGACCCCCGAGCAGGGACTGTCCTCCAGGAAGCCAACTATAAAGGGCACCGGGCCAGCAAAGTGCTATTTCTGGGGAACTTGAAGAAGCTGCTGTCCACAGGCACATCCCGATGGAACAACCGGCAGATGGCCCTTTGGGACCAGGATGACCTGTCTGTGCCTGTCACAGAGGTGGACCTCGACGGCTCCTCCGGTGTGCTGTTTCCCTTCTACGACGCGGACACCAGCATGCTCTACGTGGTGGGGAAGGGGGACAGGAACATCCACTACTATGAGATCAGTGCCAACAAACCTCACTTGAACTACCTGACGGAATACCACTCCTATAATCCACAGAAGGGGATCGGAGTTATGCCAAAGAGAGGTCTCGACGTGTCCTCCTGTGAGATCTTCCGTTTCTACAAGTTGATCACAACCAAAAGCCTCATCGAGCCCGTATCCATGATTGTACCCCGACGGTCAGAATCCTACCAAGAGGACATCTACCCGCCCACGGCCAGTGCCCAGCCCTCTCTGACAGCCCAGGAGTGGCTCAGTGGGATGAATAAAGAGCCCGTCCTGATGTCCCTCAGGCCTGGGGCCGAGCCGCTGAGCCCGCAGCCTCTGCCCTCAGAGAGAACCCTGTCCGTGCCCACGGCCCCCACCTCGCCTCATCTCCTCAACCAGACGGGAAGGCTGCTTGCAGAGGATGGCCGGGGGCCCTTCTCCCTGCCAGAGGAGAAGGCGCCAAGGTGGGCGGCAGAACACAGGCTGGAGGAGAAGAAAACCTGGCTCACGGACGGCTTTGACATCTTCGAGTGCCCCCCACCGAAGACAGAGAACGAGCTGCTGCAGATGTTCTATCGGCAACAAGACGAGATCCGAAGGCTCCGGGAGCTGGTGACCCAGCGCGAGGTCCAGGCCAAACAGTTGGAACTGGAGATCAGAAACTTGCGTATGAGCTCACCAAGGCTCTGAGCAGAGTCCTCTGCCCTCCTCGCCCTCAGGGACACCAGTCGGCTCCATGCGGAGGTCCAGAACCAAACCACAGGTCCTCCGGGAACAGCTACTGTTTCTATATTTTTTACCAGAAATGAAACTCTTGGTCGCTGAAAGATTCCAGTGGGACCTGCTGCCGATTTTCCAATTGCCTTCTTAAAACAATGGTGTCTGAACTGACTCTTTTTACATGATACCTTGCCTTCAGTTGACTTGCTTTGAAGGGTCCATGATAACTTCTCAAGGGGAAAACAGTACTGTAGAAAGTTAGAGCTGGAAGGACCTAGGAGGTGAAGCTGCCTCTGGTTTTCAAGCTGTGGTTCATAGCAAGGCAGGGTGGGGAAGGGGAGGCCAGGAGGGCTGTTTTGTTTTGTAATATTGGCTTCTATGGAATACATAATTCTCCTACTAAAAATTAGAAGTTTGTGAAGAAGCGGCATGGTCCAGCTTCTTTATTTCATAGATGGGGAAACTGAGGCCCAGAGACAGGCAAGTACTCAAGGCCCCCAGAGAGTATGTGGCTGGGCTGGGCTGCTCCTGGTCTCCTGGGTCTGTCTGCTGTTTGTGAGGCAGCACGTGTGCGGCTCCCAGCCCACGGGGCAGGAACCCATCAGTTCTGGGCTCGTCTGTGCCCCTGACTTGCTCTGTGACCTCTCGGAAGTCATTCACTCTCTGGCCTCACTTTCTCCATCTGAGCAAGGAGGCCCCTGGAATGTGCTGTCCTTTAGAGGATCTGCAACCTGAAATGAAAAATCCTTGGCCTTGACCTGAGGAAAGCTACTTTGCAGGGTGATGATCTGGGTTTGCTGCAGGAACTCAGAAAGATATTCACAAAGGGGCAGAGGAAGTTTAACTTCCAGGAAATAAGTCAAAGTTCCGCCTAATTGTGGAACACAGAAACAAGGCCATCCTCTCTCCCTTCAACTGGAATCGGTCAAGTATGTGTGGACACTGTCCCTTAGGTGGGGATGCAGACAGCAGAGTGGGGCCCGTGACCACTGACTGCCACCACCAAGGCCCTGAGGTCATAGAGCCTGCCTCCTCCAGGATGATGTCGGCAGGTTTCAGCCCAAGGTTACAGGAGAGGTCCCCAGGAGGTGGGGAGCCCCAGCCCTGGAAGTGTGGCACCCACCCAGGAGGGCTTCTGGAGAGGGATGCCTGTAGTGGGCAAGGAACTGGGACCAGATGACCCTGACTTCCCTTCCAGACTGACAGTTTCCTGTGTCTCTCTATTGTGTATGCTGAGCCCTTTCTCTAAGGCGCTCTCTCCCTCAGTGGTCAGTACAGCAACCCAGCTAGAGACAGGGAATGCTGGGAGTTAAATGTGCCCCTCCTTACCAAGGCTGTGCCAGCCGTGAGACTTGCCCAAAGCACAGGGTGATCCTGGAACTAAGATGGGAACTGCAGGAGGGCCTCTCGGGCCTGATGTTTCAACCCAGGCTGTACGTTCGAATTCCTTTGGGAGCCTTCAGGAACCACAGAGATATAGGCCCAACCCCAGACCACTGATGCCGAATCTCCAGAGTAGGGCCTGGTCTGGTACATGTTTTTTAAGTTCCCAGATGATTCTGCAGCACAGTCAGGACAGAGACCCAGTGGACTGGCCCATGTGTACCTATTTTCAGTGAAGATGGGGATCATGAGCACCAGACAGGATCTGGGACTCCAACCCATCTTCTAAGTCCAGGCTGAAAGCTCCTAAAAAGCAGGAAACATCATCCTGGGGGTCTCTGGGACCCCCGACTGCAACACAGTGAGGGCTCTGCGCCCCTGATGGCCCCTCCCCTTGCCGTGGCTGAGTCCCCTCATTTGCCCACACACGCCAGATATGCCCACGTTCCCCGTCGTGTTTACTAAGTTGCTGGGTCCTGCCAAGCTTGCCAAAGGCCGAATCTCAGGCACTGTTGGGGAAGCAGGGCTCCACTGAATGGGGTTACCTCCCCCCACCTCGTCTGTGACCAGCACTTCACAGTTTACAAAGCTCTCACCCCCACTCACTGACGTGTCCTCCTCCAATACAGGGGAGCTAGGCGTTGTTATCCCCAAGTTCAAAAGGAAATACCTAGTCTCAGAGAATGAAGAATCGTCAAGCCCAAAGGCACAAGCGGAAAGACTGGGAGGTGAGGTCCTGTCTGGGGAGCTGCCCACATGCCCCCTCCACGCGGAGCCTTTCCTTCCTGCTCAAGCTCTCCTCACCCCTAAGGGACCCGTACCTCGTGCTTAAAAACAATGCAAAGGCATCCATGAACAAACTGCTTTCCTTTCTTTTTTTTACATCTACAATAAATTATTTAAATTATTTCACAGCAAGGGAGAGGGATAGGTAATTTTTATCAGATATTTTTTTAAGTCATTTTTTAAAAATTGTTTTAGTTGTTGGTTGATGAAATAGGACTTGCCCAGCATTTGCAGGGCCCTCAGGCTCAGGACAAGCAGACTGTGTTCTCATCTCCTTACTCCACACCCTGAGGACCCCCTGACTGTTGACTCAGGAACTTTCTGAGAGTGAAGACAGCACTGGGAGATGAGCTCTGGCATCTATCTACAATCACTGAGATTGTATCATAGACGGAAGCAGGAAGTCAGAAATCGAGCTATGCTTTTAATACGAAACCGTGCCTGAAACCCTTTGATTGTTTTAATGTTGTTTCTGAAATTCCTTGTACCTTTATAAAAAAATAACTAAAAGTGAAGATAAATAGATGTGGAATTGTGCAATGGAAAGAAGTTAACAAAATAATAAACATCTGCCTAGACATTTAAAAAAAAAAATAAAGAAGATCAGTGCTGTTATTAAGAAAGTAGAGGATGTTCATGGATACCTTAGAGCTGTGTGGAAGAAAGTTTGACGATATGTATCAAGATCATTAAACAAATGAAAAAGTTTTGATCCAAGAACTCCATTTCGAGGAATGTACTGGAGCAAGACATCAGAGAAGTATACAAAGATATGCCTGAGGATGCTAATCTCAACAATGTTAGGACTGTGGAAACTTTGAAACCATCCAAATATCCTTCAGTTAATGATTGGCCTGCCATAAGTACTATTAATCACAAAGAATCAATATGAAAGAATAAGCAAGTTATATCATTATGTTTAAAACAACTGTCAGGCAGTATGTTAGTATGATTTCACTTTTGTTTTACTATTGCTGTGTGAAATATATATGTGTGTGTGTATGTGTGTGTGTGTGTGTGTTTTGTTTATTAAAATTGACTAAAACACATATACCAAGCTGTTAATAGTCGATTTTTTTTTTCTGATGGTTGTGATCCTAGAAACTTTACTTTTGTCATAATATATACTTAAGGTTCAACGATCTACAAACAATCGGTAAAAATCATATATATTAAAAATTCAGAAAATTTAAAGGCTAAGCTTCTCTGATAATTAAATAAATGCAAATTAGAAGAAGAATAAGATACAATTGTTGTCTATTATGTTGAGGAAAAAACTTCCAAGACTGACAATATTGTATAGAGCTTCCTTCTCTAAACTTCTTTGATCAACTGCATGTATTAGGAAAACTTTTTGACCTCAAACACTAAATATCTATGCTATGTGATGGTTTTTTATAATAAAGAATGAATTATATTATTCATCCTCTTCTGCCACTTGCAAATTCATGTTTACAATGATGCTACTGCAGTAAATTTTGGCATAAGAAAAACTGGAAACGTCCAGAACACCCATCAACAAGGGACTTGTTATATGAATTATTGAACATTATGAGCTGATAGATGTGTTGGTGTAATTATCCATCTTCAAGGAGAGTGAGGTAGCTGTGTGTTATTGACATGGTAAGGGCACCTTATCAACACATCACATCTGGAGGTATATACAGGAAACACAATCTCAGTTCATGGCTGCTGGGGCAGGGTGGGGAAAGGGAAACTAAGCAGGGAATTTGCTTTCCATTGTTCTCATTGTGCTGCTGACAAAGTCTAAAAACTCGCTTTTAGACTTTTCCCATTAGCAGAATACTACAGATATAAAGCAAAAATAAATAAGACGCTTGAATGAATAAAGCAGAATGCACACAACTTAAAGTTCAATTCGTTGGTCTGGTGTGTTTGTACTAGCTTACAACCGGGAACCGAAAAAATTCCTAAAGGGATTTGAGGCGACAGGAAATGCGTTCTGGCTTCGAAGCTGCTCAAGATCGTGCTTATGAGGCAACATTTCTAACGTTTCGAGCAAGTTTCACTTTGCTTCCGTTAAAATTTAAAAGTTAAAAGTTGAAAAAGGACCACTGGGGTCAGGTAGCTAGGTCTCCCGGACAAACTGCCGGCCCCTCCCCGCTCCTCCCGACTCCCCCTTAACATTGCCCCTTCCCCGTCCCAGGGCTCTGGATCCCTGGCGCTCTGCCTGATCCCGCCCCACGTGGCCCCGAGGCAGCCTAGGAGGGCGGCCCGGCGGGACACCAGGGCCCGCTGTGGCCAGAGCACAGCCAGAGGAGGAGGAAGCACAGCCAGAGGAGGAGGGATCCCGCGGTGCAGCGCAATTAGCATCTGCTGCCGCGCGATCCACCTACCGCGCCGATTCCCCCGCGAGCGTCCTTCTGTCCCCTGAACCAGCGGGAATCACCTGGATCTGGGCGCTGTATCCGGGGCCACAGCAAACCGATGGCAGCAGCAGCGGCCCTGTCGGGCATAGCAGTGCGTCTGTCGCGCTCAGCCACGACCCGCGGCTCATATGGCGCCTTCTGCAAGGGGCTCACGCGCACGCTGATCACCTTCTTCGACCTGGCCTGGCGTCTGCGCATGAATTTCCCCTACTTCTACATAGTGGCTTCGGTGATTCTAAACGTCCGCCTGCAGGTACATATTTAGAGCAACTAACTTTGTGGCAGTGGGGAGGCCTAGCAGGATGGCTGACCTCCACCCAATGGCTCACCCGCCCTAGAGCACAGTGCCCAGCTCGCCTCGCGCACACACACTTGCCGACCTGTCCTGCTGTCGCCCTATCTTTTCATATAAACGCGCGGCTAGAAATCATTATTTGTGGAAAGCCTGCAATCTAACCAGGAAACTCTAAAATAAACGAGAAGTTGAATCTCAAGGAAGTAGCTAATTCAAGGAACAGAACTTATAAATCTGAAAATCCTCAGAAATACTTAAGTTCTTCTGTACATAAAGGGCTTCCCTCGTGGCTCAGCTGGTAAAGAATCAAATGAGCATGCACGTTGGGAAATGACAATGAGCACAGGATGCCCTAAAGGAGAAAAAAGAGAAGTTACCAAGGACTTACATAAACTGCACAAGAATGGTCCAAATAGGAAGCAAATCTTCCAAATTTGAAAAAGAAGTGAAAGGACTTCCAACTGGATGGAATCAATTCTAGGCAATAGATGGATGGAGTTAGAAGCTGGAGGAAACTGACCACATGATCTGGAAGACATACTTGTCTTCATCCCCCAAAGGAAAAAAACAGAACCTTCAGGGGAGAACAAACATTTCAAACTGTACAAGGAGAACATGCTTCCTATATGAAACAACCTCAGTTTTCAACCATTGCCGGGAGTGTGAGAAAAGGAATTGGAACACTGGCATACGTGGATCAAGACTCTGCAATCACAGAAAATCCAATCATAGCTTCAACATCCCTATTCAATGAACAGTGTTTAAATAACCATTACAGTGGAAATATTAGTTATGCTTTTTCGTTTTTAGAGTAAATCTCTAGACAAATCAGGGAAGACTAAATTATGGTCATAGAACAGAATGGGAATGGTAATCAACTTTGACAAGTACAGGCAACAAGTTGGCAACCAGAGGGGAGGAAAGGGAATAGTGGTGTTAGTCTCCTAAACTAGGAAGTCTCTAGGTGAAAGAATAAGGCAGATTCAGGGGTTACATTTTTAAACTGAAGGAGTTAACCAACAGGAAACTTAAAAATAGTGATACAATGGTAGGAAAGTGGGGCAGGAAAACCCAGGAGACAGCAGGAAGGCAGCAGAAAATGTCTCACTTCATCAAAGTTAAAAAACAGTAAGAAAAGCATATTACTAGGAAAAATGGAGTTAACCTCTAAACAGACATGTAAAGCTTTTGCCTCTGGCATGGGAAAGCAAAAGCTAAGAAGGGTAGGTGGGGATTCACTGCTTTTCATTATATGCCCTTCTGTACTGGTTGATTTTTTTATAATCCTTTATACACATGTATTATCTTGATTAAAAATTAAAACCTATTAGAAGTGAATTTACTGCAGTTGGAAGGAGATTTGGGGGAAGGGGGTTGGGGAGTGGCCCATGTGTCCAGGTAGGTCTGCTTTCATATCTTTCTGCAATAATGGATGCATATCCTAAACTGTTCCCGAATGATCACATGAAATATGATTTCCTTGCTTTCCAAGTACAGCATAAGACCATAAGGAAATGCCTGATGAAACGACCAGTAATCTTCAGATAGTCCAGACCTTCCTTACTCTATGAAACTTCTCATGAGCTAATCTCTGCAATGTCATGTTTAAGGTAAAAACAAAACAAAAAGTGTGATTTAGTTTCTCTTTTACTTTTATTTTTTCCATCTATTTTTATTAGTTGGAGGCTAATTACTTTACAATATTGTAGTGGTTTTTGTCATACATTGACAGGAATCAGCCATGGATTTACATGTATTCCCCATCCCGATCCCCCCTCCCACCTCCCTCTCCACCTGACTCCTCTGGGTCTTCCCAGTGCACGGGGCCCGAGCACTTGTCTCATGCATTCAGCCTGGGCTGGTGATCTATTTCACCCTAGATAATATACATGTTTTGATGCTGTTCTCTCGAAACATCCCACCCTCGCCTTCTCCCACAGAGTCCAAAATTCTGTTCTGTACATCTGTGTCTCTTTTTCTGTTTTGCATATAGGGTTATCATTACCATCTTTCTAAGTTCCATATATATGCGTTAGTATACTGTATTGATCTTTATCTTTCTGGCTTACTTCACTCTGTATGATGGGCTCCAGTGATTTAATTTTTCAAAACTGAAGAAATGGGCAAATGCCTCATGATGTTTAGACAAGGTTCTCACATTTTAGTATTGATCATAATAGCAGGGGGGGAGGGGGGATAAGCTAAATATGCAACAGAAGCTGGGCGAAACAGAAATAGTCCATCAATGGAATGGGGTAGTATGTGCATGCTCAGTTGCTCAGTCCTGTCTGACTTGTTGTGATCCCAGGGACTGTAGCCTAACAGGCTCCTCTGTCTCTGGCATTTTCCAGGCAAGAATACTGGAGTGGGTTGCCGTTACTGAGCCAGACAGAAATATATATTATATAACATACACTCTTCTTAATTATAGAGAACTAATACGTGGAAACACTATTGCACATTTCCTATAACCATGCAATATCCCAAGCACTTTGTATGCATCATTTCATATAATCCTCATGACAACTCAGAGATACATGATTGTCATCACCCCTGGTTTGCAGGAGAGGAGACAAACACGGAGAAAGGTAATAGCAGAATGATGAAATATTGCCAACAATATTATTCTTCCTACTAATGTGAGACATTCATAGCTATGATATGTTTATTTATTTGCATTACTCTGCACTCCCAATGCAGAGGGCCCCAGGTTTGATCTCTGGTTAAGGAATTAGATACATATGCCACAAAGAAGACCTGGTGCAGCCAAATAAATAATTAAATAAATATTTTAAAAACTTTAGTGTAAAATTCATTATCCATGTGGATGGCATGGATGCTAGGATTTGGGGAACACAGGGTTAGACACCCCATTCCTACACCCTTGGGTTAGCACTCCCAAGTACACGTACCTCTGCACATGAATGGAGGGTCAGGTGTAACTCAGAGTCACTCAGGATTTGAATTTTAACCAAAGAAATTAGTTTAATGAGATATTAAATGCATTCTTGCAACAATACTCAAAAACAAAATAGCTTTAACGTGGAAACTGTAACTGTAATTAAATGCAATTAATTAAACTGTAATTAAATGTCACTTTCTCCTCAGAAAACATAGTTTTTGCCCATTTACAGAGAAACATCAAATATACACAGTTCTAAGCAGTTGCAGCTTAAAATTTTCTACTTGCATAGATTATGTACAGGTTTTTGTTTTGGGGGTTCACTTTTCAAATCATTTCCCCTAATTCACTGCAGGTATAATTTCCCTTCATCTGAAAGACCAAAAGAAAAAAAAAAGAGAGAAAGAGAGAGACAGCCAGTGAAACCACAGCATTCTCAGATTCATTAACCTGCTCAATTCCATGACCATCTGACTTTCATGAGCCAAATATTCCCAGCAACTTTTTGCATAGACTTAATTGTCGAGTGAGATGCAGTTCTCTTGAGCACTGCTAACACTATTCTAGAGCAACAGAAAATGTCCTTTAATTCAGGCTTTCCTAAACATGCAATTCTTTGAAAGCACCAGATGGGAGGGAGCTCCTCTCTCAAATATCAGATGAAAAGAATTCTTTTTCTTTCTTTTCTTTTAAATTGAAGTATAGTTGATTTGCAATGTTTCAGGTGTACATCAAAGTGATTCAGTTATGCATACATATATATAGAGATTTCGCTGGTGGCCCAGTGATTAAGACCCAGTGTTTTCACTGCCATGGACCCAGATTCAATCCCTGGTCAGGGAACTAAGATCCCACAAGCTGCATGGTGTAGCCAAATATATATATATGACATATGTCCAGATAAAATTCTTAATTCAAAAAGATACATGATCTCAATATTCACTGCAGCATTATTTACAACATATATATATTTCCCCAGTGACTCAGGGGAAGGTAAAGAATATGCCTGCAATTCAGGAGATGGGAGTTCAATCCTTGAGTTGGGAAGATCCATGGCCCCTGGAGGAGGGCATAGCAACCCACTCCAGTATTCTTGCCTGGAGAATCCCATGGACAGAGGAGCCTGGTGGGCTACAGTCCATAGGGTCACAAAGAGTCAGACATGGCGAGGAGCCAAGATGGCGGAGGAATAGGACGGGGAGACCACTTTCTCCCCTACAAATTCATCGAAAGAACATTTGAAAGCTGAGCAAATTTCACAAATCAACTTTTGATCGCTAGCAGAGGACATCAGGCGCCCAGAAAAGCAGCCCATTGTCTTCGAAGGGAGGTAGGACAAAATATAAAAGATAAAAAGGAAGTCAAAAGAGCTACGGATGGAGACCCGTCCCGGGAAGGGAGTCTTAATAGAGGAAGTTTCCAATCACCAGGAAACCCTCACACTGGCGGGACTGGGGGAAGTTTTCGGCAATCTAACTGGGAGGAAAAATTAAACAAGGCCCACAGATTACGTGCCTAAAAGCAACTCCCAGCAGAAAAGTACCCCAGACGCCCGCACCCGCCAGCAACAAGCGGGGGCGGAATGGAGAGGAGCGGGCGGCATTGCTTAGGGTAAGGACCAGCCTGAGGACCCTGAGAGCAATCGGGGGGAGCTTTTTTAAACTGTGGGATAGCAAGGGTCAAAATTGGCTGGCCCGTACACATTGCCGGCGGTTCGCAAAACAGGGGGACTGACAGACTCCAGAGAAGAGCTGGCCCATCCCCGCTGGAGGTAGGAGGCAGGGGGGAGGGGAAAGGGGCAAACTCAGCCCCTGAGAAGCCACCCCCTCCCACACTGCAAACAGGCCCCCGGTTCCTATCTAAAGACTTCCTGAGACCCGACTGGCGGCACGCGCTGGGGCTGCAGAGGGAAAAAGCGCGCCGTATCCGGGGAGATTGTGCCCAAGCCTCTGGCTGCCTGAGCCGCTCGCCGCGGAGGGAAAAGGCGCGCCGCATCCGGGGAGAGTGCGCCCAAGCCTCTGGCTGCCTGAACCGCTCAGGCCGGGGAAGGCACAAAACGCAGGCGCAACCGAATCCGCGCTTTTGTGGAGTACCCGAAAACTGGAACCGCACTCAACGCAGGGCCCGCTCCATATAGAGCAGCCGGGAGACTGAGCAGTGTAGACGGGGAAAGCACAGACACCGGTGAGCGGGGCAAACCCAGTGTGGCCGGAACACGGTGAGTGCTATCCACACACAGCGATATCTGTCTGCAGCGCCCCGCCCTCCCCGTAGCAGGACTGAACTGAACTAGCGAACCTAAATAAGAGATCACCTCTGCCCGCCTGTGTCAGGGCGGAAATTAGGCACCGAAGAGATGGCAAATAGAAGCCAAATAAACAAAGAGAACCGCTTCAGAAAGGACCGATGCAACAGATTAAAATCCCTGAAGGTAACACCGACTACACAGAAGGGGCCTATAGATATCGAGAAGTGTAAGCTGGAAAGAGGAGCTATCTGAAATTGAACTGAACCTACACTGACTGCAACAACTCCAGAGAAATTCCTAGATATATATGTATATTTTTTTTAATTAAAAAAAATTTTTTTCTTTCCTTTTTTTTTTTTATTTTTTATTTTTTCTCTTTTATTTTCTTTTAAAATTCCCTATTACTCCCCCATTACTCCTCAACTTTCATTTTCATATATTTTTACGATTTTTTTAATTAGGGAAAATTTTTTTTCTTTTTTTTTTCTTTTTCTTGTTTTTCTCTTCTATTTCCTTTTAAAGTCCTCTAATACTCCTTTATTATTCCTTAATTTTCATTTTCATTTCACTATAACCTTGCAAAAAAAAAGAGAGAGAAAACCCTATTTTTAAACCGAACTTCATATACATTTCTAAATTTTTTGTGTTTTTGTTTTTGTTTTTAAATATTGTATTTCAAAGAGTCTAACCTCTACACTAGATTTTTAATCTTTGTTTTTCAGTATGTGATATAAATTTTGGACATTTAAGAATCCAATATTCAGTTCCCATTTCTATTCAGGAGTGTGGTGATTACTCTCCCACTTTTGACTCTCTGTTTTCTACCTCAAAACACCTCTATTTCCTCCTTTCCCCTTCTCTTCCCAATCCAACTCTGTGAATCTTTGTGGGTGTCTGGGCTATGGGGAACACTTTGGGAACAGATAACTGCATAGATCTGTCTTTCTCCTCTTGAGTCCCCTTTTTCTCCTCCTGCTCACCTCTATCTCCTTCCTCCCTCTCCTATTCTTCATGTAACTCTGTGAACCTCTCTGGTTGTCTCTCACGGTGGAGAATCTTTTCACCATTAACCTAGAAGTTTTATTATCAGTGCTGTATAGTTGGAGAAGTCTTGAGACTATTGAAAGAATAAAACTGAAATCCAGAGACAGGAGACTTAAGCCCAAAACCTGAGAAAACCAGAAAACTCCTGACTACACGGAATATTAAGGAATCAGAGACCATCCAAAAGCCTCCACACCTACACCAAAACCAACCACCACCCAAGAGCCAGTAAGCTCCAGTACAAGACATACCACGCAAATTCTTTAGCAACGCAGGAACATAGACCTGAATGTCAACATACAGGCTGTCCAAAGTCACACCTAACACATAGACCCATCACAAAACTCATTACTGGACACTCCATTGCACTCCAGAGAGAAGAAATCCAATTCCATGCACCAGAACGCTGACACAAGCTTCCCTAACCAGGAAACCTTGACAAACCAATCGTCCAATCCCACCCACTGGGTGAAACCTCCACAATAAAAAGGAACCACAGACCACCAGAATACAGAAAGTCCACTCCAGACACAGCAATCTAAACAAGATGAAAAGGCAGATCTCTTGAAATATCCCACCTCGCCTTCTCCCAGAGTCCACAAGTCTGTTCTATACATCTGAGTCTCTTTTTCTGTTTTGCATATAGAGTTATCGTTACCATCTTTCTAAATTCCATATATATGTGTTAGTATACTGTAATGGTCTTTATCTTTCTGGCTTACTTCGCTCTGTATAATGGGCTCCAGTTTCATCCATCTCATTAGAACTACCCAACAGGTAAAGGAACATGAAAAAAGCCCACCAAGTCAAACAAAAGAGGAGGAAATAGGGAATCTACCTGAAAAAGAATTTAGAGTAATGATAATAAAAATGACCCAAAATCTTGAAAACAAAGTGGAGTTACAAATAAATAGCCTGGAGACAAAGATTGAGAAGATGCAAGAAAGGTTTAACAAGGACCTAGAAGAAATTTTAAAAAGTCAATTAAAAATTAGTAATGAAGTAAATGAGATCAAAAACACTCTGGAGGGAACCATGAGTAAATAACAGAGAAGATAGGATAAGTGAGTTAGAAGATAAAATGGTGGAAATAAATGAAGCAGAGAGGAAAAAAGAAAAAAGAATCAAAAGAAATGAGGACAACCTCAGTGACCTCTGGGACAATGTGAAACGCCCCAACATTCGAATCATAGGAATCCCAGGAGAAGAAGACAAAAAGAAAGGCCATAAGAAGTTACTCGAGGAGATAATAGCTGAAAACTTCCCTAAAATGGGGAAGGAAATAGCCACCCAAGTCCAAGAAACCCAGAGAGTCCCAAACAGGATAAACCCAAGGTGAAACACCCCAAGACACATATTAATCAAATTAACAAAGATCAAACACAAAGAACAAATATTAAAAGCAGCAAGGGAGAAACAACAAATAACACACAAAGGGATTCCCATAAGGATAACAGCTGATCTATCAATAGAAACCCTTCAGGCCAGAAGGGAATGGCAGGACATACTTAAAGTAATGAAAAAGAATAACCTACAACCTACATTACTCTGCCCAGCAAGGATCTCATTCAGATATGAAGGAGAACTCAAAAGCTTTACAGACAAGCAAAAGCTGAGAGAATTCAGCACCACCAAACCAGCTCTTCAACAAATACTAAAGGATCTTCTCTAGACAGGAAACACAGAAAGGTGGTATAAACGTGAACCCCAAACAACAAAATAAATGGCAACAGGACCATACCTATCAATAATTACCTTAAATGTAAATGGGTTGAATGCCCCAACCAAAAGACAAAGGCTGGCTGAATGGATACAAGAGCAAGACCCCTATATATGCTGTCTACAAGAGACCCACCTCAAAACAAGGGACACATACAGACTAAAAGTGAAGGGCTGAAAAAAATATTCCACGCAAACGGAGACCAAAAGAAAGCAGGAGTTGCAATACTCGTATCAGATAAAATAGACTTTCAAATAAAGGCTGTGAAAAGAGACAAAGATGGACACTACATAATGATCAAAGGATCAATCCAAGAAGAAGATATAACAATTATAAATATATATGCACCCAACATAGGAGCACTGCAATATGTAAGGCAAATACTAACGAGTATGAAAGAGGAAATTAATAGTAACACAATAATAGTAAGAGACTTTAATACCCCACTCACAACTATGGATAGATCAACTAAACAGAAAATGAACAAGGAAACACAAACTTTAACGGACACAATGGACCAGCTAGACCTAATTGACATCAATAGGACGTTTCACCCCAAAACAATCAACTTCACCTTTTTCTCAAGTACACACGGAACCTTCTCCAGAATAGATCACATCCTGGGCCATAAATCTAGTCTTGGTAAATTCAAAAAAACTGAAATCATTCCAGTCATCTTTTCTGACCACAGTGCAGTAAGATTAGATTTCAATTACAGGAAAAAAATTATTAAGAATTCAAACATATGGAGGCTAAACAACACGCTTCTGAATAACCAACAAATCATAGAAGAAATCAAAAAAGAAATCAAAATATGCATAGAAATGAATGAAAATGAAAACACAACAACCCAAAACCTATGGGACACTGTAAAAGCAGTGCTAAGGGGAAGATTCATAGCATTACAGGCCTACCTCAAGAAACAAGAAAAAAGTCAAATAAATAACCTAACTCTACACCTAAAGCAACTAGAGGAAGAAGAAATGAAGAACCCTAGGGTTAGTAGAAGGAAAGAAATCTTAAAAATTCAGGCAGAAATAAATGCAAAAGAAACAAAAGAGACCATAGCAAAAATGAACAAAGCTAAAAGCTGTTTTTTTGAAAAAATAAACAAAACTGACAAACCATTAGCAAGACTCATTAAGAAACAAAGGGAGAAGAACCAAATTAACAAAATTAGAAACGAAAATGGAGAGATCACAACAGACAAAACTGAAATACAAAGGATCATAAGAGACTACTACCAGCAGCTCTATGCCAATAAAATGGACAACTTGGAAGAAATGGACAAGTTCTTAGAGAAGTATAACTTTCCAAAACTGAACCAGGAAGAAATAGAAGATCTTAACAAAACGATCACAAGCAAGGAAATCGAAACTGTCATCAGAAATCTTCCAGCAAACAAAAGCCCAGGACCAGATGGCTTCACAGCTGAATTCTACCAAAAATTTAGAGAAGAGCTAACACCTATCTTACTCAAACTCTTCCAGAAAATTGCAGAAGAAGGTAAACTTCCAAACTCATTCTATGAGGCCACCATCACCCTAATTCCAAAACCAGACCAAGATGCCACAAAAAAAGAGAACTACAGGCCAATATCACTGATGAACATAGATGCAAAAATCCTTAACAAAATTCTAGCAAACCAACAACATAGAATCCAACAACATATTAAAAAAATCATACACCATGACCAAGTGGGCTTTATCCCAGGAATGCAAGGATTCTTTAATATCTGCAAATCAATGTAATACACCACATTAACAAATTGAAAGATAAAAACCATATGATTATCTCAATAGATGCAGAAAAAGCATTTGACAAAATTCAACATCCATTTATGATTAAAACTCTCCAGAAAGCAGGAATAGAAGGAACATACCTCAACATAATAAAAGCTATATATGACAAACCCACAGCAAGCATCACCCTCAATGGTGAAAAATTGAAAGCATTTCCCCTGAAATCAAGAACAAGACAAGGGTGCCCACTCTCACCACTACTATTCAACCTAGTTTTGGAAGTGTTGGCCACAGCAATCAGGGCAGAAAAAGAAGTAAAAGGAATCCAGATAGGAAAAGAAGAAGTTAAACTCTCTCTGTTTGCAGATGACATGATCCTCTACATAGAAAACCCTAAAGACTACCAGAAAATTACTAGAGCTAATCAACGAATACAGTCAAGTTGCAGGATATAAAATTAACACACAGAAATCTCTTGCATTCCTATACACTAACAATGAGAAAACAGAAAGAGAAATTAAGGAAACAATACCATTCACCATTGCAACAAAAAGAATAAAATACTTAGGAGTATATCTACCTAAAGAAACAAAAGACCTATACATAGAAAACTATAAAACACTGACGAAAGAAATCAAAGAGGACACAAACAGATGGAGAAATACACCGTGTTCATGGATTGGAAGAATCAGTATTGTCAAAATGGCTATACTACCCAAAGCAATCTATAGATTCAATGCAATCCCTATCAAACTACCAACGGTATTTTTCACAGAACTAGAACAAATAATTTCACTATTTGTATGGAAATACAAAAAACCTCGAATAGCCAAAGTAACCTTGAGAAAGAAGAATGGAACTGGAGGAATCAACCTGCCTGACTTCAGACTATACTACAAAGCCACAGTCATCAAGACAGTATGGTACTGGCACAAAGACAGAAATATAGATCAATGGAACAGAATAGAAAGCCCAGAGATAAATCCACGAACCTATGGTCACCTTATCTTCGACAAAGGAGGCAAGGATATACAATGGAAAAAAGACAGCCTCTTTAAAAGTGGTGCTGGGAAAACTGGTCAACCACCTGTAAAAGAATGAAACTAGAACACTTTCTAACACCATACACAAAAAGTAAACTCAAAATGGATTAAAGATCTAAATGTAAGACCAGAAACTATAAAACCTAGAGGAGAACATAGGCAAAACACTCTCCGACATAAATCACAGCAGGATCCTCTATGACCCACCTCCCAGAATTTTGGAAACAAAAGCAAAAATAAACAAATGGGACCTAATGAAACTTAAAAGCTTTTGCACAACAAAGGAAACTATAAGCAAGGTGAAAAGACAGCCCTCAGATTGGGAGAAAATAATAGCAAACGAAGCAACAGACAAAGGATTAATCTCAAAAATATACAGGCAACTCCTCCAGCTCAACTCCAGAAAAATAAATGACCCAATCAAAAAATGGGCCAAAGAACTCAACAGACATTTCTCCAAGGAAGACATACAGATGGCACAAAAACATGAAAAGATGCTCAACATCACTCATTATCAGAGAAATGCAAGTCAAAACCACAATGAGGTACCATTACACGCCAGTCAGGATGGCTGCTATCCAAAAGTCTACAAGCAATAAATGCTGGAGAGGGTGTGGAGAAAAGGGAACCCTCTTACACTGTTGGTGGGAATGCAAATTAGTACAGCCACTATGGAAAACAGTGTGGAGATTCCTTAAAAAGCTGGAAATAGAACTGCCATATGACCCAGCAATCCCACTTCTGGGCATACACACCAAGGAAACCAGATCTGAAAGAGACACGTGCACCCCAGTGTTCATCGCAGCACTGTTTATAATAGCCAGGACATGGAAGCAACCTAGATGCCCATCAGCAGACGAATGGATGAGGAAGCTGTGGTACATATACACCATGGAATATTACTCAGCCATTAAAAAGAATTCATTTGAATCAGTTCTAATGAGATGGATGAAACTGGAGCCCATTATACAGAGCAATGTAAGCCAGAAAGATAAAGACCATTACAGTATACTAACACATATATATGGGATTTAGAAAGATGGAAACGATAACCCTATATGCAAAACAGAAAAAGAGACTCAGATGTGTAGAACAGACTTGTGGACTCTGGGAGAAGGCGAGGGTGGGATGTTTCAAGAGAACAGCATCGAAACATGTATATTATCTAGGGTGAAACAGATCACCAGCCCAGGTTGGGTGCATGAGACAAGTGCTCGGGCCTGGTGCACTGGGAAGACCCAGAGGGATCTGGTGGAGAGGGAGGTGGGAGGGGGGACCGGGATGGGGAATACATGTAAATCCATGGCTAATTCATTTCAATGTATGACAAAAACCACTGCAATGATGTAAAGTAATTAGCCTCCAACTAATAAAAATAAATGGAAAAAAAAGAAGAGTCAGACATGACTGAAGTGACTTAGCAGGTAGGCAGGCAGGCATCATATATATATATTTTTTCAAATTCTTTTCCATTTTATGTTATCAAAAGTTACTGAGTACAGTTCCCTGTGCTATATAGTAGGACCTTGTTGTTTATCTGTTTTATATAGTAGTTTGCATGTGTTAATCACAAATTCCTAATTTCTCTTCCTCCCTTCCCCTCTTTCCCCTTTGGTAACCATAAGTTTGTTTTCTATATCTGTGAGTCTATTTCTGTTTTGTAAATAAGTTCATTTGTATTTTTTTTTTTTTAGATTCCACATATAAGTGATATCATATGATATTTGTCTTTCTCTGTCTGACTTATTTCACTTAGTACAGTATCCTTTAGGTCCATGTTGCTGCAAATAGCATTATTTCACTCTTTTTATGGAGTAGTATCCCCTTGTCTATATATACCACATCTTTTTTATCCATTCATCTGTCAGTGGACACTTAGGTTGCTTCCATGTCTTGACTATTGTAAATAGTGCTGCTGTGAACATTGGGATACATGTATCTTTTCAGATGAAGAGTTTTTGCATTCCTATACACTAACAATGAAAAATCAGAAAGAGAAATTAAGGAAATAATCCCATTCACCATTGCAATGAAAAGAATAAAATACTTAGGAATAAATTTACCTAAAGAAACAAAAGACCTATATACAGAAAACTATAAAACACTGATGAAAGAAATCAAAGATGACACAAATAGATGGAGAAATATACCATGTTTGTGGATTGGAAGAATCAATATAGTGAAAATGAGTATACTACCCAAAGCAATCTATAGATTCAATGCAATCCCTATCAAGCTACCAATGGTATTTTTCACAGAACTAGAACAAATAATTTCACAATTTGTATGGAAACACAAAATACCTCGAATCTTGGAAAAGAAGCAATCTTTAAAAAGAAGAATCGAACTGGAGGAATCAACCTTCCTGACTTCAGACTATACTACAAAGTTACAGTCATCAAGACAGTATGGTACTGGCACAAAGACAGAAGTACAGATCAATGGAACAAAATAGAAAGCCCAGAGATAAATCCACATACCTATGGACACCTTATCTTTGACAAAGGAGACAAAAATATACAACGGAGAAAAGACAGTCTCTTTAACAAGTGGTGCTGGGAAAACTGGTCAACCACGTGTAAAAGAATGAAACTAGGACACTTTCTAACACACAAAAATAAACTCAAAATGGATTAAAGATCTAAATATAAGACTGGAAACTATAAAACTCTTAAAGGAAAACATAGGCGGAACACTCTGACATAAATCATAGCAAGATCCTCTATGACCCACCTCTTGAAGTAATGAAAATAAAAACAAAAATAAACAAATGGGAACTAATTAAACTTAAAAACTTTTGCACAACAAAGGAAACTATAAGCAAGGTGAAAAGGCAGCCCTCAGAATGGGAGAAAATAATAGCAAAATGAAAACAACTGACAAAGAATTAATCTCCAAAATATACAAGCAGTTCATGCAGCTCAATACCAGAAAAACAAACAACCAATCAAAAAGTGGGCAAAAGACCTAAACAGACATTTCTCCAAAGAAGACATACAGATGGCCAATAAACACATGAAAAGATGCTCAACATCACTCATTATTAGAGAAATGCAAATCAAAACCACAATGAGGTATCATCTCATGCCAGTCAGAATGGCCACCATCAAAAAGTCTACAAACAATAAATGCTGGGGACAGTGTGGAGGGAAAGGAACCCTCTTCCACTATTGGTGGGAGTGTAAACCAGTACAGCCATTGTGGAGAATAGTGTGGATATTCCTTAAAAAACTGGAACTAGAACTGCCATATGACCCAGCAATCCCATTGCTGGGCATACACACTGAGGAAACCAGAATTGAAAGAGACACATGTACCCCAATATTCATTGCAGCACTGTTTGCAATAGCTAGGACATGGAAGCAACCTAGATGTCCATCGGCAGATAAATGGATAAGGAAGATGTGGTACATTTATACAATGGAATATTACTTAGCTATAAAAAGGAATGCAGTTGAGTCAGCTCTAATCAGGTGGATGAAACTGGAACTTCTTATACAGAAGGAAGCAAGTCAGAAAGAGAAACACCAAAAGAGAATATTCACGCATATATATGGAATTTAGAAAGACAGTAACGATGATCCTATGTGTAAGGCAGCAAAAGAGACACAGTGTAAAGAGCAGACTTTTGGACTGTGCAGGAGAAGGTGAGGGTGGGATGATTTGAGAGAATAGCATTGAAACATGTGCATTACCACATGTAAAATAGATGACCAATGCAAGTTCAATGCATGAAGCAGGGCACTCAAAGCCAGTGCTCTGGGACAACCCAGAGGGATGGGGTGGGAGGGAGGTGGGAGGGGGTTCAGGATGGGGGACACATGTATACCCATGGCTGATTCATGTTGATGTATGGCAAAAACCATCACAATATTGCAAAGTAATTATCCTCCAATTAAATACATAAATTCATTTTAAAAAAAAAGACTTTTCTCCAGATATATGCCCAAGAGTGTGATTCCTGGATCATATGGTAGCTCTATTTTTAGTTTTATAAGGAACCTCCATACTGTTCTCCATAGTGGCTGTACCAATTTACATTCCCACCAACAGTGCAGAAGGTTTCCCTTTTCTCCATACCCTCTCCAGCACTTGTTATTTGTAGACATTTTGATGATGATCATTCTGACTGGTGAAAAAAATTCCTTTTCTACCTTGACTCTATCAATTCCCCCTGCCTTTCCCCAAGGTCCTCTCCAGGTAGGACCAAACTTCTGACTTCATGAGCACAGATGAAGGTTCCAGGCCCTAGACTTTCCTTGAGCTGGACTACAGCCTGCACTTTCCATTGTGACCCTTGACCCCCTTTCTTTTTTTTTTTTTTTCTCTATTTAGGGTTTTTTTTTTTCCATTTATTTTTATTAGTTGGAGGCTAATTACTTTACATCATTACAGTAGCTTTTGTCATACATTGAAATGAATTAGCCATGGATTTACATGTATTCCCCATCCCGGTCCCCCCTCCCACCTCCCTCTCCACCCGATCCCTCTGGGTCTTCCCAGTGCACCAGGCCCGAGCACTTGTCTCGTGTACCCAACCTGGGCTGGTGATCTGTTTCACCCTAGATAATATACATGTTTCCATGCTCTTCTCTTTAAACATCCCACCCTCGCCTTCTCCCAGAGTCCACAAGTCTGTTCTATACATCTGAGTCTCTTTTTCTGTTTTGCATATAGGGTTATCGTTACCATCTTTCTAAAGTCCATATATGTGTGTTAGTATACTGTAATGGTCTTTATCTTTCTGGCTTACTTCACTCTGTATAATGGGCTCCAGTTTCATCCATCTCATTAGAACGGATTCAAATGAATTCTTTTTAATGGCTGAGTAATATTCCATGGTGTATATGTACCACAGCTTCCTCATCCATTCGTCTGCTGATGGGCATCTGGGTTTCTTCCATGTCCTGGCTATTATAAACAGTGCTGCAATGAACATTGGGGTGCACGTGTCTCTTTCAGATCTGGTTTCCTTGGTGTGTATGCCCAGAAGTGACCCCCTTTCTTGAACGCAGTCCCATGACTGCCTTCAGACTGCTTCTGGTCACCTAAATGATTACTGGTGATGACTCCCTTCTCCAGCAACTCAGAGAGACTATCTTTAGAATCCTGGGCCCCCATATAGGTGTGGGAGTGGTCAGAGAGTGGGAAACAGTTAGTCTTTTAAGACATGTTACCCTAAGTCCAGACCTTGGGTAGTGTTACTGTAAATCTAAGAACTTTGCTTCAAATCCTTCCTGAAGGATGCTTGGGAAGCTAGAAGTCAAGTTCATAAGCTAAATTTTGTTGAACCACAGAATCTGGGTAATTCTTAGGTGAGGTAACCAAAATCTTAAAAGGTGGAGGCCTTTAAAAGGACAAGCAAGGGTCCTTTGGAGGTCCAATTTGGGGGTCATTTGCTGGGTACTGCTGTCCTTCCATCATTTCTATTTCTATACTAAGCACTCCCGTGGCCTGAAGAAGCGAATCCCTGTGATTTTCAGCAGTTTCCTAAAGGAGTGAATGTTAGGTAGACAGAAAAGTAATATAGTGGACTTCCCTGGTGGTCCAGTGGCTAAGATTCTGTGCTCCCAATGTAGGGGACCCAGGTTCAATCCCTAGTCAGGGAACTAGATCCCACATGCCTCGACTAAGACCCATGCAGCCAAATAAATAAATATTTTTTTAAGTAATATAAATGGTAACTACCTTCTACTCCTAGCTTGTACAATCATCTTTCTTCCATTCATACTATTCCAAACATGGCTCCCTCCTGGCATACTTTAATTACTCCCCATACCACCAAGAACTACCCAGAGAGAAACAAGACATACAAACATTTCCAGCTATCACAGTCACAAGTGAGGTTATGGGGCATCTGTTTACAGTTCAGGTTTTCTCCATGATCTCTTCTTTCTCTAGAGCCACATTATCCCAACTTATTTTTGTTCTTCTACATTTCCATGACCTAAATGGTGAATTCACTCCCATACTATCCTATTTACAATACTAAAGAAGAGGTGAAAGAGTTTTTTAAAAAACACAATCAGCGGGCAACACAGGTAGAGGGTAAGTCCTTGTGTCTGTACATAGCCACAAGGTGGTCCTGTTATTTATTTATAACTTCTCTGTCAATTTCACTCTCCTTTTGTCTTACCTACCAGGGGGTGGGCGGGCACAGTTTCATTCCTGAGGAGTCTGAGTTTTGGTGGGCTTCTTAGGGATGCAGTACTCTGATGTGTAACCCCTCAGCACAATCATAGAAGAAGAGACCTTAGGGGATCCAAGTCTCATTTGTATTCCTCCCTGTTCTCATTCTAAAGAATGAACATCATAACCACCTGTTTTGAGCGGCTCCAGGAACTAAGAGTGAACTTCACATTTTGTGGAACCATTGTTTTGTTGCATGCTAGATGTGCTTCTTCTAGGGAACAGGAACTTCTAAACCAGCAGAGATCAGACTTTCAGGGACAAAAAGTACAACTGTTGCAGATGGGTCAGGAGTATTTATGAGAGACACCACCTTTGTTTCTGCCCCGCTCTGTTCTGAAACTTGCAAATCTTGGCAATGGGAGAAACAGCATCATAAATGGGTTTCAGGTTCATAGTAGATATTACCTCCTAGCAGCCTGAGCTGCGATTCTCCTTGCCACATGCTCCACACAGCAAGCATACCGATTCACTCTAAATGTATGGGCACCACAGGAGCTGCTACATGATAAGAGCAAAGAGGCTGACCTACGAGCATGGAGAGCTTGTTTTAGCTGGGGATCCACATTAGCCTGGGTGTGGTACGAATAATAAGTGCTTTTTGAAGTCTTGGAAGGTGGCCAAAATCTCTGCAATTCCCATAAAGATAAGCTACGCCATTTTACTTCCTCTATTGATAAGGAGGGTGATTTGCTCCTTCTGAACCTCATAGCTCTTTCTCCAGTGGCCAGGGAGCATGGGACAGTAGACAGGGGATGAGAGTCTGTTTCTGCTTGGAAATTCCTAAAGTCAGGAGCTTTCCTGGAGAAGTCTATTCCAGCAGGGTGAGCAGAGACCATTATGTAGTGCATTATGGAAGAGAAGGATGGGGGCAAATTCCACACCCAGTCTTAACTCTTCATCCCTCAGAAGGTGCAGAAGATGATTTCAGTGTTTTCAGAGATACAGCCAGTTGGAGCACAGAGGTTAGAGAAAGCAACAGAATATTAGGAGAGCCCTGAAACTTATACCAGCCACATAGAAATAGGTGACCTTTCATCACCACATTTATCCCCATAGCAATAGTTATGAGGGAAACACATATAGCCTGGCCCATAAAAAGTCCTCACTACATGGAAAAAATGATGCACACTCCTCTCAAGTCTTCCCCAGGTCCAAAATCCCTTGTTCTCCTACAAAACACCAAATGTGTCAATGGATTAATTATTTAATTAATACCTGCCAATCCTGTATTCGGAGGAGAGGTGAGAAGAAGACCCACTCCCCCACATTCAAATCTCACCATGTTTCTCTCCAGGCTGCTGACTTGGACTTGCATAGTTAAGTCGGGTAGCTCACATCTTAATGGATAAGTCATTCTTTAACACAAGTAGGTCATAATACTAAGATAAAGAAGTAAATTAAAGCTGTGATGACAGTACAGAGGACCTTCTTTGACCTCCACATCCTGAGGAACCCCTTGGGCAGGAGATGACACGTTGCAGCTTTGGGAAACCATAGACCGGGATGGCAAGATGTGAGTTGCAGACAGCCACAGCCGATAAGATATTTATGAATAATCGGGGAGATACCCGAGCCCACCACCCAGCAGACACATTTTCAATCAGGACAGACTGTGACAGTCTTGCTTTCTTTTCCCTAGGAGGGCGATTTCAATAAGCACAAGGGTTTAATGACCGCCTGTCGCCCTCCCTCCCTCGGTAGTCTGTGGGCCCTTCATGCTGCCTCACTCTACAGCCGCTGCATGAGCCTTGCGGGTGCACGAGCCTGCAGTGTCTGGAGGCCACGTGGAACAGGGTGTGTCTGTGGATGTCAGCACGGAAGGCAAGGTCGACGGCTTGCCCGAAAAGCAGTACAGGCAGCCATCAACCCCATGTTGGACCAGGTCAACCCGTGCCTGGACCACCTGGAGGAGAGGAATGACCGCCTCTCTGGCCGCCTCCAGGAGGGCTTGAATCTAGCTGGCAGACACATCTTGAGTTCCAGCAGCCACTCAGGGAGGCCCCAATCGATTGGCAGCCCCTAGTGGAGCCCTCCAAGGGCCCCGGGGCCAGGCCTCTACCCTGCCTGCCTGAGCCGGCTCTTGCCTGAGCCTCACCACCTGGCTGAGGGCGGCCTGCAGATATCCTCCGGGATCTGCCTGCCTGGGCCATCCTTCTGGTACTTCCCTTCATGGGCCTGGCATACCCCCACCTCCTGACATCCCCACCTAGGGTCAGGTGTGGGCCTGTGACCCAACCAACTTGCCTGCCTGCCCAAATCCTGGGTGCTGCTCACCCTGCCCAGGCCTTGAGTGTTCACATTGAAGTAGTCACCAACAGTGTGCACGTTCGTGCATGCACACACACACACACACACACACACACACACACATACTAAGGGTCCTTAATATTCTCAAGTTTATGTAATATGTGCAAACCTCATACAAAAGAAGAGGTTAGGCTTGGTTTGCTGGATTCTAAATGGAGGCCATAATGTCCCTTTTGAGAGGGTCCTTGGCTTTATCAGGGGAGTTCGGATGCCTTCTGGCTTGACATCAACCACAATTACAAGAAATGCATACGCTAAGCAGTGTGCAGATCTTACCTGATGCTAAATGTTCCTAGGAACTGGTAGAATAATCCCAGAGGAGGGGGTCAGGGTCTCCCTGAGCCTTCTGAGTTTCAACCTCTGAGAAGAACCCTTTTTTCCTAACCCCCAAAAGCTCTCTGTCCATTCTGTGCTAGGTACTACTTCAGGGGTGTCCTGGATCCCTTGGCAGTACTTTATCTTAAAGGCAGCTTCCAGTTAGTCTCTGGAAGGTGTGTGACTATCCTGCTTCCCTCTGTAAGTTGCCAGGCTCAACTGGTACAGGTCCTTTGGGGCGAGGCCAAGAGGAAGTTTCACAAGTGTTACAATGGATTCACCTGACCATCCTTTATTCTAAGGACTCTGGGTGTAAATAAATCATGCCTGGGAATTGAACGTGAGCTATTCCTTTGTTAGGCTAGTGTGGTGACTTAAACTCCAGGCACTTCTGTTGGCCAGACATAAGAATCTTTTTGGTTATAGAAATCAAATAAGGCCTTGGTGGATTATCTGTAGATTTCATTCACGGGAACTCCAAGGTGAATTATCCATGGCCAGAGATCTGTACATGTGTTTTAGTCCACTCAGGATGCTATAATAAAATGCCACAGACTGGATGGCTTAAAGAGCTCCCACTTATTTTCTCCTAGTGCTGGAGCCTGAAAGCCCAAGAATAACACTGCCAGCAGGATGGGTTTCTGGTGAGACCTGTCTTCCTGGCTTGCAGATGGTCCCCTTCTCTTTGTGCCTTCACATGGTCTCTCTTTAATGTGTTTGTAGAGAGAGAGATCTAGTGTCTCTTCCTCTTACAAGGACACTCTTTCTATCAGAAGAGGGCCCCACCCTGATGACTTCATTGAACCTTAATTATGTCTTTAAAGGCCCATCTCCAAATATAGTCACATTGGGAATTAGGGCTTCGACATATGAATTGGGGACAGGGGGAACACAATTCAACCCATAACATGTCAGATGATCCCCAGATGTATGTTATGGTAATATCTTCTTTGCTACTGATGTTAACTGTCACCACCTAGACTCATCTATGCCTGGCCTCCTCCAATATGCTACAAATCAGAGAGCCCATTTCAATGGCATCTACTTCTCAATGGCATACTCAGTCTCAGCAAAAGTGCTTTTGCAAGCTTTTGATGCTTCCCTCACCCACTAATTTCTCAAGGTAAGGGTTACAGGAAAGATGCTTGAATTTCTTTGGAGGACAAAGTTAGCAGTGAATGGGTAGACCCTCATAAGATGCAATACGGTACTCCCATGTTCAGAAGTTTTGAATTTCCTCCCCTACATTATGCCAGTAGCCTTCTAACCACTCAATACCATATGTCACAGGCTAGCATCTGGTCCAGATTTGCATTAGGCAACCCAGCAAACAGAATCACAGCCTGCTGCCTGAGCTCACCACTGTAAATAAAATTCACGAATGCCTACCACACTTTCTATTTAACTCTATTCCTTAACTGACACTGTGTCTCACTTGCCATCCCGGGATAATACACCTTAAGTCAATCTAGAAGGATGACAACATCTTTGGATGGTAAATAATATTACCATCTCCATGAGGCGGCCCCTTTCCCTCTGCATATATATACATAGGGCCCATGGGATAGAATAAATGGACAGCAATTATTGACTCATATCATGAAAACGACTGTTTCATCCTTCTCAGTAGGAACAACTTCATCTTTGCACCATAAGCAGTTTATCTTTCCAACTTGGGGACAAAAGAGGGTTAATAAGCAGTTAATTTCTGTACTCCTTTTCCTGGAAAAAGATTAGTGCAAGCTGTTCAGGATTCTATCATTCCCTTTGGCAGCAAATGAAAAAGAAATGGAAATATGATTCTGTCGGGACCAGTGAGAGGTGAAAAGTTTCCTAGGGTGCTTCTAAGAAACGTTTCCTCTCTCCAAAGAACTAAATGCACAGAGGGGTGGTCCTTTTGTTTTCCCTGTGGAAATTGTTCGATCTGGATGTGACTCCTGGGAAGTGCTATAGCCATCTTGCCAAGAGCCTGACAATGAAGCCAAATCATGGAGGATGACAGATACAAGGGAATGACAAAGTGGACCTGGAGCTCTATGTCTAGAGCCTCCTATACCTCTGGACTTCTCCCCTGATGACACTAAAAAAAGGGGGGGGGGGAAGCTCTTAATAAGTATGTAATGGGTATTCGAAACCCACGTATGTGGTTTCCTCTGTGTGTGTATCTCTGTGTGTGTGTATCTTGCTCAGTGTATACTTTTAGAGTCACTGGACTTCCTTGGTGGTACAGTGGATAAGAATCTGCCTGCCAATGCAGGGGACACAGGTTTGACCCCTGGTCCAGGAAGATTCCACATGCTGTGGAACAACTAAGCCCGTGTGCCACAACTACCAAGCCCACATGAGGCAACTACTGAAGCCTGTGTGCCTAGAACCTGTGTTCCACAACAAGAAGCCACTGCAGTCAGAAGCCCAGGCACCACAGCAAAGAGTAGTGTTCACTCTCCACAACTAGAGAAAGCCCACATGCAGAAAAACCAAAAAATGAAGACCCAGCACAACCAAAAAACAACATCCTTTCAAAAACAAATTATTAGAGTCACTGAAGTCAAGTATTAGCCATCATCCAAATAGGCACTGATTTACAGAAGGAGTTTAATGCAAATAAATTAGATGATTAAACTGAGGCTGAAGAAGGGAAGGAGATTTGCCTAAGGTCACTCTGGAAGTTAGTAGCAGATATAAGACTAGAACCCCAGTATTGGCCTGAGAGAGGCTGCAACTCTCCAAATATGTGAGGATGCTAATGAAGAGTAGCAGGGACAAGAAAATAGGATCTCATAATGACAGAGTTTCAAGAGGCATCTCTCTAAATAACCTGTCATCAGATCTATTTTTAAAATATGCATTCTTAAAGAATTTATCAACAGAAGGATGGCTTGGGAAAACTAGCTGTCTCAGCCTGACATGTATCTCTGCCCATCTCAAGCTTTAGGAAATGGCACTGTGGGCAGAGTAGGCTCTACAGGAAAGGTACCCTTCACCTCTCCTTTCCCAATCTAGACTTCTCTTTCCCTCAGTTCTCCTCTTCCCAGGCCAGAGACCTGGCCTGTGAGGAATACAATAAACACTATAGCAGATGCTTCATCCGCGGCATTGATTCATGACACTCACTTGACAAAACTGTGGTATTTCAAGGCTCAAATGGATTCAGTAATCATTCAACTTCTCCACCTGTGCTGGCATAGACTAAAACGAAGACACAGACTGCCACCTAGGGGTTATTTTTCAGTTTAGTTCAGTTCAGTTGCTCAGTCGTGTCTGACTCTATGCAACCCCATGGACTGCAGCATCCAGGCCTCCCTGTCCTTCATCAACTCCTGGAGTTTGCCTAAACTCATGTCCATCGACTCAGTAACACCATACAACCATCTCATTCTCTGTCGTCCTCTTCTTCTCCTGCCCTCAGTCTTTCCCAGCATCAGAGTCTTTTGCAATGACTCAGTTCTTTGCATCGGTGGCCAAAGGATTGGAGTTTCAGCTTCAACATCAGTCCTTCCAATGAACACCCAGGAGTGATCTCCATTAGGATGGACTGGTTGGATCTCCTTGCAGTCCAAGGAATTCTCAAGAGTCTTCTCCAACACCACAGTTCCAAAGCATCAATTCTTCGGTGCTCAGCTTTCTTTATAGTCCAACTCTCACATCCATACATGACCACTGGAAAAACCATAGCCTTGACTAGGTGGACCTTTGCTGGCAAAGTAATGTCTCTGCTTTTCAATATGCTGTCTAGGTTGGTCATAATTTTCCTTCCAAGGAGTAAGCATCTTTTAATTTTATGGCTGCAATCACCATCTGCAGTGATTTTGGAGCCCAGAAAAGTAAAGTCAGCCACTGTTTCCACTGTTTCCCCATCTATTTGCCATGAAGTGATGGGACCAGATGCCATGATCTTAGTGTTCTGAATGTTGAATTTTAAGACAACTTTTTCACTCTCCTCTTTCACTTTCATCAAGAAGGTCTTTAGTTCTTCACTTTCTGCCATAAGGGTGGTGTCATCTGCATATCTGAGGTTACTGATATTTCTCCCTGCAATCTTGATTCCAGCTTGTGCTTCATCCACAGCCCAGCATTTCTCATGATGTACTCTGCATATAAGTTAAATAAGCAGGGTGACAATATACAGCCTTGACGTACTCCTTTTCCTATTTGGAACCAGTCTGCTGTTCCATGTCCAGTTCTAACTTTCTTCCTGACCTGCATACAGGAGATGTTGGCATTTTGATCTCTGTCTGACTCCTCTGCCTTTTCTAAAACCAGCTTGAACATCTGGAAGTTCACGGTTCACATACTGCTGAAGCCTGGCTTGGAGAATTTTGAGCATTACTTTACTAGTGTGTGAGATGAGTGCAATTGTGTGGTAGTTTGAGCATTCTTTGGCATTGCCTTTCTTTGGGATTGGAATGAAAACTGACCTTTTCCAGTCCTGTGGCCACTGCTGAGTTTTCCAAATTTGCTGGCATATTGAGTGCAGCACTTTCACAGAATCATTTATTATGATTTGAAATAGCTCAACTGAAATTCCATCACCTCCACTAGCTTTGTTTGTAGTGATGCTTCCTAAGGCCCATTTGACTTCATATTCCAGGATGTCTGGCTCTAGGTGAGTGTGAGTGATCACACCATCATGATTATCTGGGTCGTGAAGATCTTTTTTGTACAGTTTTTCTGTGTATTCTTGCCACCTCTTCTTAATATCTTCTGCTTCTGTTAGGTCCATACCATTTCTGTCCTTTATTGAGCTCATCTTTGCATGAAATGTTTCCTTGGTATCTCTCATTTTCTTGAAGAGATCTCTAGTCTTTCCCATTCTATTGTTTTCCTCTATTTCTTTGCATTGTTCACTGAGGAAGGCTTTCTTATCTCTCCTTGCTCTTCTTTGGAACTCTGCATTCAAATGGGTATAGCTTTCCTTTTCTCCTTTACTTTTGGCTTTTCTTCTTTACACAGCTATTTGTAAGGCCTCCTCAGACAGCCATTTTGCTTTTTTGCATTTCTTTTTCTTGGGGATGGTCTTGATCCCTGTCTCCTGTACAATGTCACAAACCTCCATCCATAGTTCATACAGGTACTCTGTCTATCAGATCTAGTCCCTTAAATCTATTTCTCACTTCCACTGTATAGTCATAAGGGATTTGATTTAGGTCATACCTGAATGGTCTAGTGGTTTCCCCTCTTTCTCCAATTTCAGTCTGAATTTGGCAATAAGGAGTTCATGATCTGAGCCACAGTCAGCTCCCGGTCTTATTTTTGCTGACTGTATAGAGCTTCTCCATCTCTGGCTGCAAAGAATATAATCAATATGATTTCGGTGTTGACCATCTGGTGATGTCCATGTGTAGAATCTCCTCTTGTGTTGTCGGCAGAGGGTGTTTGCCATGACCAGTGCGTTCTCTTGGCAGAACCCTATTAGCCTTTGCCCTGCTTCATTCCGTACTCCAAGGCCAAATTTGCCTGTTACTCCAGGTGTTTCTTGACTTCCTACTTTTGCATTCCAGTCTCCTATAATGAAAAGGACATCTTTTGGGGTTGTTTGTTCTAGAAGGTCTTGTAGATAACCTCACAGAGGTGTGTTTTCAGAGTGTTTGTAGTGCCTCCAATAAAAGATATTGCCAAAGAACAAAGTATCACCGTGATGACCAATCCTTTGGGTTGGGGAGGGGAGGTCGTCCTTTCTATTCATACTGGAACGAAAACAAGAACCAATGTTTGGAACCTGCTCAGAACTCTAGTCCATATCACGTTAGAACTTCTAACTCAGATGGTGCCAACCCATGCCTTATTTATCATCGTGTCAACACAAATAACCAATATCCGATCTGTAACAGGAATAGAAATAGAAAAGTGTTCTTTAAGCCAAACTGAGGGCTATAGCCTAGGGAACAACTTATCAGGAATTCTCAGAAGCTGTGCTGGAGAAGCATGGTTTTCATCACAGTTTTGTATCTTCTCAGAACAAAGAACCATCAGGAAGAAACATGCAGGGGTACATTCCTTCAAGATTTCAAAAAGCATAGACTAGCACATAGAGGGTAAATCAGCAGGACCTTGAAATCTGGGAAGGAATACTAGCATAAGCATCATAGGACAGGGTAGCATTTATCCCTACCTTCAAAGTGGACATACTATACTTCTGGATAATGAATTCTTTTCTGAATGCCTAAAGCAGATGTACACTGCATGATAAACAGGTCATAAGACAGGCTCTTCTAGTTAGCCTAAAGTTCAAGCTAAATCACGTAGAAGCCAGAATGATTTCCCCATACCTCAATTGTGAAAATTTCTTCCATCAGTCACAAAGTTTTCTTGATCCCAAACAATGGTCTAAAACTCTAATCCTGCACCTGAACTTTGCACAACTTTGCACAACAAGTTGTGGGCTATATGCTTCTTGTCTCCTCTACTCTCCTGGAGGTAGAAAGGAGATACCTTTGATTTTGTACTCCTCTTAGGATATGGAGAGAGCACACTGAGCTGAAATTCTAACCCCTTGCAAATCCACAGATGTTTCCTTTACACCCATTTTGGATTCTGTGTTCACCCTAGTGGGTTAGAAGGGATTCATACACCTTGTGTAAGCACATAACTTACATACTGACTTTGTTTCTATATATTACCTCATGTCTTTTATGAGTCCATATTCTGTTTATGGGACTCCACTTCTAGGTATTGGCTCATATTTCCACATACAGACGGTGGTGAATTGACTGGAAAAAAGGCCACAGCAATTCCTCCTGTCCCTGGATGTGCAGCCCTTTGCTCATATGTTGAAGGCAGAGCTGAGGATTTGCTGCTGGAGTTAGGCTGGGACATGAAAGAAACAGAGGAGTCCAGGAGGATGCCAAGGTGCTTGGCCTAAGCAATATGAAGAAAAGCACTTTCATTGATCAAGGGGCAGAAGACAGAGGAAGATCCGATTTGCGAGGGGGAAAAAAGCAGTCAGTGAGTAAAACCTTCATGAATACTAAATCTATTGATTTTTGAAAAAGAAAACATATGAAATCCATAAAATTAAGATTCCCTTAAATGTTCCAATATATACGCAGTATATTAAATGAGAGTTCAACTAAAATCTGAACAACAAACAGGTTAGTTAATTACATATTTTTGTAAACCTGCTGGGGCGGCTTTAGTAGCCGCAGCCGCTCGGGCGGCCGCAGCCACAGACACCTCTCTGGAGGAATCTAGTTGGGGAGGAAGCCGAGGTGTCGCTGGCCCTGGCCTGTGCCTGGACACTCAAAGGGGATTACTATGGGTGCTACATGTGTGCTTTCAGAGCAGTAGTGTGAGGAAGCTTGAAGTGGGATGGCAGGACGGCCTCATCCCTATGACAGTAACTCCAGTGATCCAGAGAATTGGGATCGGAAATTGCATAGTAGACCTCGTAAACTTTATAAACATTCAAGTTGGTGCTCTAGTTTTCTTTCTGCAGCCTGTTTACATGGATGTTTATTTTGTCTTTGAGCACTCCCTCACGTGTTGCTAAAGGAGCTGTCGACCACACCAAAATGAGTCTGCATGGTGCTAGTGGGGGACATGAGAGATCAAGAGATAGACGAAGGTCA
>NW_027224409.1:0-51533 GCF_023699985.2 Odocoileus virginianus | reverse complement strand
TCCAGGGTCCAGGGAAGGGGCGGCACCGAGGACAGAAGCGTCTGGAACACAGGGAGGGGCAGGGAGGAAAGGGAGGACAGGGCTGACCCAGGAGTGTGCAGAGCCGGAAGGGCATGTGACCCACCAGGGTTCTTGGAATCCTAAGTCAACAGACATTGATAAGAGGTTAAAGAGGGCTTCCCTGGTGGCTTAGTGGTAGAGAATCTGCCTGCCAATGCAAGAGACACGGGTTCGGTCCTCGATCCGGGCAGATCCCGCATGCCGCGGGGCAACTAAGCCCATGCGCCGCAGCTGTTGATCCTGTGCCGAGAACCTGGAAGCCGTGTGATCACTGGGCCCACGTGCACAACTACTGAAGCCCAAATGCCCTAGAGCCCGTGCTCCATGACAGGAGAAGCCACCACAGTGAGAAGTCGGCACGCGACAACTAGAGAGCAGCCCCCTGCTCTTTGCAATGAGAGAAAAGGCCCGAGAGGCAGTGAAGACCCATCACAATCAAAAATAAACAAATAAAATAAAAACAAATTGCCCCTTGAATCACTTTCACTTTGAGGCCACCAAAGTACAGGTATGCAATTAGTCACAAGTGAACAAGGAAAACGAGGACGATGCGGGGATGCAGCGGTTGATAATGACCTGACCAGCGTCTCTACGACTCCTTAGCCGTCACGTACAGGACAGTCTGGCCACCAGCAGGGCAGCCGGGAAACAGAGTGACGGGCCGGCGCAGGAGGTCCCGGTGGAGGCCACATCTCGAGCCTGTGTGCCCTGTTAGCCGTCCCGCTGCCCACTCGGTCTCGTCCACACCTTAGAAGCCCGAAGACCTCGATCCGGGTCCACACTGTAAGATCACATCACTCTGGGAGCACTTGCACCCACCACTGCTCTCTGGCCTCTCATCTAAGCTGGGCCCGTACTTCACCAGTCAGACCCTCACTCTCAGCCCCGTTCGCTGCGCACAATTACAAAGTTTCCTTCTGGTCTCCACACAGGCTCCCTCCTCATACATCTCGTCCTGTTCTTTCCATCCACCTCCTTGTTCAGTTAAGGGTCATGGGCTCGGACTTCCCTGGTGGCCCAGTGGTTAAGAACCCACCTGCCGGTGCAGGGGCCACAAGTTTGATCCTGGTCTGGGAAGATGCCGCTTGTCATGGGGCAACTAAGTCATGCAGAAACTCCTAAAAACCGCACACCCTGGAGCCTGTGCTCCACAACAAGAGAAGTCATTGCAACGAGACGCCTGCACACTGCAACTAGAGAGCAGCCCTCTCTCGCCGTAACGAGAGAGAGCCTGTGCACGGCAGTGAAGACCCAGTGCAGCCCAAAGTAAATATACATAATTAGTTTTTTAAAAAGAGTGATCCAGTCTCCAAGACAGACCCTGGTTGATTCCACGTAGAAGTCCTAAGTGTGAATTCTTGCATTTAAAGTAAACATTTTTAAATGACTGTCAGATTCCTTCAGCTTGAAATATTATCCATGTGCAGGGGCCAATCTCACACACACAAACACACATACACACACACACACACACACACCCTTAAGGGCACCTACAGGACCCTGCATAGCACCAGGCAGGCAGCGGGAAAAAAGACAAGAGAGGCAATGAGCCATGTGATGTCCCAGGGACAGTTGCTCAGAGTCTGCTGTGAGGGTTGATGTGAGATTGTGATGGGCAGGTGGCCTGGGGACTGCAGGGAGAGGGAGGGAGCCAGGGAGCTGGGTACTGATGCCCAGGGAGGAAGCATTGCTATTCCCAACAGAGACCACATCTGTGCGCAGCTGCCCCTACAGAGGATCGCCCTGGCCAGCCTGGCAGCGCCTTGGCCCCCACATCAACCTTTCCCTGGGGTGAGGAATTTTCAGTCTGTGCCCCAAATGGGTAGGACTGTTGTTGACGGTGACACCCAGCGGAAACCTATGATTCCGCGCTCAAAATCTTGTGTCTGCAAAGCAGGAAAACAGCCCTGTGTTCCATGTTAAATTTCCCAGGCAGCACTACCACATCCAAATGACAGAAAGTTCACTCATTTCCCAGCTTCCTCCCCAGCAGGTCTTCTTGCAGACACAAGGGATGGATAACAATTGTCCCTGCCTCTTTCCTCTGCTCAGGCGCTGCAATCATCCTGGGAGATGGTTGATAATCAGGATATGGAGGCTGAGAGCCTGGTCGCACAGCCCACCGGGAGGGCAGGACTCAGCCTCCATCCTGGTGGGGTCAGAGGCGGCAGTGACCACTCTGACGACCTGGGTGTATCTGGAAAACTGAGGCCGTCAAACTGAGTTGCCCAAGTGTGGTCAGGACACAGACTTGAAGCAGGACGGGCTGGGGGAACAGAATTAAGGCACCTTGGCTAGAAGCAATGAAGTGGTGTTTATAGTCGCTCTGTCGTGTCCAACTCTTTGCGACCCGATGGACTGTAGCTCGCCAGTCCATGGAATCCTCCAGGCAAGAATCCTGGAGTGGGTAGTCATTTCCTTCTCCTGGGGATCTTCTTGACCCAGGGATTGAATCCACGACTCCTGCATTGGCAGGAGGATTCTTTACCATCTGAGTCACCCAGGAAGCACAGGAATGAAGTGAGAAATTCTCAGATGTTTGCAGGGACGACGCTGGAGTCTCCGAGGAAAGCCGCCCACCCTCTGGTTCAGCGGCAGCAGTTGGGCAGACTGCACAGGCCCACCATCTAACTGCTCTCCCTCCAGGAACAGCAGCCCCTCCTCACGTCCACCTGCTGAATCTCACCTGTGTGCCTACATTGTCCAATCTACTTGTAGAGACTCTGGGATCTGTTTTCGTGCACTGGAGGGAGTGGGGAGGGGTGTCAAGCGTAGGAATGGTGTCCTGAGAGGCGGGGTGGCAGGACCTCACCGTCCCAGCACCCCGGGTGCTGATCTGCAGTTGACGGTGAACCTGGGACCCCACCTGCTCCCTCAGGCCCCAGGGAGAACCTGTACCGCAGTGATGGATGCATCTCCCCTGACTCTTCCTGGCACGGGGCTCCTGAAGTGCCCGGGAGGACTCGTCTCCTGCTGTGGAGGGTCCATTCTGGAAGGTTCCTCAGCAGCCCAGCCAAGGCCACGTGCACAGATCCTCAGTGATGGGGCCGCAGGCTCACAGCTGTTTCCCCCAGTGCCCGCGCCGGTGGCCTAGGTGTCTGGGCACCCGTGTCCAGCCCACACTGCCCACTGTGCCTGGAGCCGTCCCCCGCGCAGTGACTTGGGTCCTGCGGTGGGTTCCAGGTCAGCCGTCCATCCTGCCACCTCCTCCACGTGAGATTCTTCCTGGAGGACCCTGACGTCTGTCCCAGGAGCTTCGCCCCGAGCAAACCTAGAGAGGGATTGAGGGCTGATGGGTGTGGCAGTGAACACACGGGGTTTGGGCTCAGGTGATGGCAAAGAGGAGCGTGAGTGCCCTCTAGTGGACGGATCGTGCTAGAAGCGGCGCAAAGAGGACCCTGGGAAGTTGAGATGGGCTGACCTTGGGCAAAGGGCACATTCGGGTTCAGGAGGCATATTTAGCGGGGATAAACTTACGGCTGCCTGTAGCTCCCAAGTGGGAAGACTAGTTTTCCAAAGGGGTTAGCCACAAGTCAGAATGTCACCCACTGGGTTATACTGAAAGTACAATGAGGGTGATTCTGTAGACATTGGAAAGAAACAATATGTAACAAATCCATATGCACTGTCATTAGACAGCCTATTCTGATATTACCATCAGAAGGTCTTAAAAATGAATACAAGACCACTTATCATTTGGAAGAGATATCTTACTAAGAAGATTATATCATAGAAATTTTTCTTTTTTTCTGCAAGGTATTTGCTTTACAATATTGTGCTGGCTTCTGCCATACATCAACATGAATCAGCCACAGGTACACATGTGTCCCCCCCTCTTGAAACTCCCTCCCATCTCCCAATGTTCGTTGCAGCATTCTTCACAAGAGCTAGGACATGGAAGCAGCCTAGATGTCCAGTGACAGGAATGGATACAGAAATTGTGGCACATATGTACAATGCAATGTTACTCAGCCTTAAAAAAGAATGCATTTGAGTCGGTCTTAATGAGGTGGAGGAACCTAGAACATATTGTATGGAGAGAAGTAAGTCAGAAAGAGAAGGAATTTCTTTTGATTTTCAGAATCACGTACCTTGGCATCATTCCTTAAGGATGAATCTACCCCCATGATGGTGTGATCACTCACCTAGAGCCAGGCATCCTGGAATGTAAAGTCAAGTGGGCCTTAGGAAGCATCACTACCAACAAAGCTAGTGGAGGTGATGGAATTCCAGTTGAGCTATTTCAAATCCTAAAAGATGATGCTGTGAAAATGTTGCACTCAATATGTCAGCAAATTTGGAAAACTCAGCAGTGGCCACAGGACTGAAAAGGTCAGTTTTTATTCCTATTGCAAAGAAAGGCAATGCTAAAGAATGCTCAGACTACAGCACAACTGCACTCATCTCGAACGCTAGCAAAGTAATGATCAAAATTCTCCAAGTCAGGCTTCAACAGTATGTGAACCATGAACTTTCAGATGTTCAAGCTGGATTTAGAAAAGGCAGAGGAACCAGAGATCAAATTGCCAGCATCCATTGGATCATCAAAAAAGCAAGAGAGTTCCAGAAAAACATCTACTTCTGCTTTATTGACTATGCCAAAGCCTTTGACTGTGTGGATCACAACAAACTGTGGAAAATTCTTCAAGAGATAGGAATACCAGACCACCTGACCTGCCTCCTGAGAAATCTGTATGCAGGTCAAGAAGCAACAGTTAGAACTGGACATGGAACAACAGACTGGTTCCAACTTCCGAAACAAGTCCGTCAAGGCTGTATATTGTCACCCTGCTTATTTAACTTATATGCAGAGTACATCATGAGAAATGCTGGACTGGATGAAGCACAAGCTGGAATCAAGATTGCCAGGAGAAATATCAATAACCTCAGATATGCAGATGACACCACCCTTATGGCAGAAAGTGAAGAAGAACTGGAGTCTCTTGATGAAACTGAAAGAAGAGAGTGAAAAAAGTGTCTTAAAGCTCAACATTCAGAAAACTAAGATCATGGCATCTGGTCCCATCACTTCATGGCAAATAGATGGGGAAACAGTGGAAACAGTGACAGACTTTATTTTGGGGGGCTCCAAAATCATTGCAGATGGTGACTGCAGCCATGAAATTAAAAGACACTTACTCCTTGGAAGAAAAGTTATGACCAAAGTAGGCAACATATTAAAAAGCAGAGACATTACTTTGCCAACAAAGTTCTGCCTAGTCAAAGCTGTGGTTTTCCCAGTAGTCATGTATGGATGTGAGAGTTGGATCATAAAGAAAGCTGAGCGCCGAAGAATTGATGCTTTTGAACTGTGGTGTTGGAGAAGACTCTTGAGAGTCTCTTGGACTGCAAGGAGATCCAACCAGTCCATCCTAAAGGAGATCAGTCCTGGGTGTTCATTGGAAGGACTGATGCTGAAGCTGAAACTCCAATAGTTTGGCCACCTGATGCGAAGAGCTGACTCATTGGAAAAGACCCTGATGCTGGGAAAGATTGAGGGCAGGAGGAGAAGGGGATGACAGAGGATGAGATGGTTGGATGGCATCACCGACGAGTAAACTCTGGGAGTTGGTGATGGACAGGGAGGCCTGGCGTGCTGCAGTCCATGGGGTCGCAAAGAGTTGGACACGACTGAGCGACTGAAGTGAACTGAACCAAAACTCCTCGGGGGACTCCTCTGATGCACCCGGTGCCCGTGGACATCTTTTCCCTTGGGGTCTGCAGGTAAGGCCACACACACTCCTCTGCATGTCAGCAGACTCCGCTGCCATCTGTTCCTTATCACTGATGTCACTATCGCCATCTTCAAGATTCATTTCTGTCTCATCCAGAACACTGTCTTCTTCCTCCTCCTCCTTCTCATCTTCCTTGGAAACATTCTTTAATGTGGTGAGTAATCGATGGTAACCAGACACTTGTTCTGGTTCACTCTCTGCTTCACTTTCAGAACCTGAAGTATCTGAACTCTCTGACAGTTGACAAGTCTGTGGTTTTGCTTCCTTTCTGGAAACCTTGTCGTAGAAGGAATGTTCTGCATTGAAATCTCAAAGATGCTTCTGCGTTTAAGTCAGGGAGCTGAGCCACTGGCTGCAGCTCCAGCTCCCACGTATGCCCATGGCAAGCAACTCAAATCCGCCCGCCCCTAAAACTTAGCTTTTTTCACCTGGAAGTAGTCTGGTCAACCCATTCATGGGGGGACCACCGACAGGGCTTTACGGCGGAAGGCCCTCATTTGTCCTTATTTTGCCTGGGGGAATGGTTTCGTAAGCAGAAATTCACCTGTAACTCTGAGTCCACTCTGTCCTGGGGGCACAGGGCTACACAGAAAAATATTATATCTAAATTATCCTAACTTCCATCACTGTTTCCTGGGAGAGAGAAGTTCTGGTGGCAGAACATGGTGGGTAGGATATTAACAGGAAAGGATGACATTCACAAGACTCTTTACCCTGGGACTCTCCCTGGTGGTCCAGTGGCTAAGACTCCTTGCTCCCAGTGCAGCGGACCTGGGTACCAACCTTGATCAGGGAACTAGATCCCTCATGCCGCAGCTAAGAGTTCCAGTGCTGCAGCTAAAGATCTTGAAAGCCGCAATGAAGATGGAAGATCCTGGTGCTGCACCTAAGACTCGACACAGCCAGATTAAATAAGTAAATTTTTAAGAGTAGAATAGTACAGGAGAGCTTTAGTCCCTTCTAATATGATTAGGAGTACCTAGTCCCTTCTGATATTAGGCCCAGATATCTAACAGATTGTTGACAAAGCTGAGCCTTTTCTCTTGATGCCTTGTAACCGCAGCCTGCCAGAAAGTTTAAGTCTTCTGAGGCTCGTGAACAAGCTTCCTCTGTCTCAGCACAGAGCAAAATATCATCTCCATATTGTAACACCACTGCTTTGGAGCTATTAAAGTTTTGTAGATCCCGTGACAAACTTTGTCCAAATAAGTGAGGACAGTCACAGAATCTCTGGGGCAAAACTGTCCAGGTTAACTGAGAAGCTGGCTGCGTAGGGTCCTCAAAGGCAAATAGAAATTGACTTTCCTCTGCCAAAGGCACTGAATAGAAGGCATCTTTCAAATCAATTACTGAGAAATATTTGGCTCGTTTAGGAATTTCAGACAATAGTGTATAAGGAGTAGGTACTACGGGGTGTAAAGGAACTACAGCCTCATTTATTATTCATAAATCTTGAACTAGTCTCCATTTACCATCTGATTTTTTTATGCCCAAAATAGAAGTGTTGCATGGACTGTTAAGGGAATTAATAGTCCCTGTTCCTTTAAATTCTCAATGATGGGTTGTAGCCCTCCCTTAACCTCAGGTTTCAGTCGATACTTCTTCTTCTGTGGAAATAAGTGTGGTCTTTGAACTTGACAACTACAGGCATAGCATATTGTGCTCGACCCACAGATTTTCCATCAGCCCATACTCTAGGATTTACATTTTGTTCAATTAAAGGAAGGGCGGGGGGGAAGGCTCCGTATTCATGAAAACAGAGGCATGGACCTTGCTCAGTATATCCCTCCCCAAAAGGGGTGAGGGAGACTCTGGCACGATCAGAAACTCGTGTGAAAATAGCACAGAGTCTCAGTTATACCTTAAAGAAACACTGAAGTAATACCTTTTGGCTCATCCAGACAGTCCCATTACGGAAGCGGATCGGGAAGAAAGTGGGCCAGGGGCTTCAGTAAGCACGGAGTAAGTTGCCCCAGTATCTAAAAGGAAATCGATGGATTGGCCCCCCACAGTTATTAATACCCGGGGTTCCTCAGGTGTAATTAGGACGGGAGCTTGTGTGGGGACCCCCGGGCACCTTCAGTCCTGATTGTCTTGAGAGTCCGACCCCTGAAACCTACGCCTCTGGGGGCAGTCTCTCCTCCAGTGTGGTCCTTTGCAGACCGGACATGGAGCCGGGGCGGCTTAGATGCCTGAGGGCAATCCCGCTTGAGGTGCCCCTCCTTTCCACAGTAATAGCAAGCCCATCCTTTTTCACCTGGGTCCCTCTGGGCATTTTTCTCAGGCTGTTTAAGAACAGTTTTCACAGCCATTGCAAGGGCTTCCGCCTGTTCCTTTGTCCTTTTCTGCCTTTCTTTCTTTTCCTCATATTCCCTACCATAATAGACTGTCTGAGCCAGTTGTAACAGATTATCTAAAGACTGATTTGGTCCATATGCCCGTTTTAATAGCTTACGGCGGATATCTGGAGCCGACTGAGTGAGAAATCTATCCTTTAAGGTCACTTTTCCCTCTTCACTTTCAGGATCAGTCTCAGTGAATCCGCGAAGGGCTTCTCTCAGTCTATCTAGGAATTTACCAGGAGCTTCCTTCTCCTCTTCTGTGTCTGCAAATCTGCCATCGTTTAAAGGCTTAGCACGCGCCTGCCTGAGTCCTTCAAGAATACATCTGACAAAATGACTCTGATCCCATCTTCCTTTAGCTGTGTTGTAGTCCCAGTCTGGTTCTGTAGTTGGGACCGCCTGATTCCCAGTGGGGAGGGCGGTTATCTCATCCTCCCTCTTCCCTACTGATTCATTACCAAGCCATTCATCTCCATAAGCAACCGCTTTTCCCAAAACTCGAGTCTTTGAGTTGGGAGTCAGCGTTTGTCCCAAGATATACATCACATCCTTCCAAGTAAGGTCATAAAGCAGAGTAACACCTTTAAAAGCTCTAATATATTTTTCTGGGTCCTCTAAATAGTCTCCCAGATCCTCCTTGATTTTTTTGTATTTCTTGATAAGAAAAAGGCTTATTAACTCTCATAGACTGATTATTTCTCCCAGTGGGTGTTTCATGAAGAGGCAACAGCTTGTGTGTCTCTTCCTCAGTCTCTCTGGCTGCTCTGCACATATGATCCCAGGGATAGATTGGAGAAACCTGCTTTTCTTTATCTCTCTGTCTCCTATCCTCCATCTCATCTAGTAAAGTAGGAGGACAGGAGGGAGCTGAAGTCTTCACACCCAAATCTATACCCTTAGTACATAAGTCTGGCATATTTCACAGAGAGAAAAAGGGCAACACATGTGCTACTTCTACTCATTTCCTTTGTTTTCTGCAGAACTGGTCTAATTGTAAAACAATGTTATACTTAAGAGACCTTTCAGCCGGCCACCGTTTGCCATCCTCCAATGGATACCGTGGCCATGCAGTATCACATAGGAAGGCCAGGTGTGTCTTCTTTAAGCCCTGGGGATCAAATCTATCCCAGTTTTTCAGGATACAGTTCAAAGGAGTGAGGCTGGAATTGTTAGCTCCCATCTGTAAGAGAGAAAAAAGCGACCAGCGCCCTCTTTCTACCGGAGGCGTCCCTCCCTGCTCTAGATGGGGGTGTAGACAGACTTTACATCAAAGCTTTCCTTTCCTGGTCAGACTTAGTCTGTCCCTTACTGACGCAGGCGACATACTCGTCCCTCCCGGTTCTACCACCGAGACAGGGTGGAGATGCACCAGGGGTAGACCTGATGGCATCCCTGACTGACGTCCAGCTCCTCACCATTACCTCTGATGCCACCCAGGGTGCAATCAGAGTAACCTTCCAGAATGCCTCCCAGGCTAAGATCACTGGGGGCACCGTTCGTCACCTGAGTGCCTGTTCATGACCCTGAGTATATTTCTGACCACAATAAGACCAATACGAACATAAAACTGAGATGTTCCTTCCAAGCGTCACCACACCAGTATAAGAGCCTCCTCTGGTCCACTAAGAGCCAGCGTTACCAAAGGAAAAAAACCCATTGCAGTTCCAATCTGAGTAACCTTTAACCTCAGAGATGCTCTTGGAGCTAGAGCTCCATCTAGCTTCCAAACTTTCCATGCTTCCTGACTACCAATCCAAGTTTGGGACCTAAGTCATAGTGTACAGTAACAGCATGAATCACAAGTCCATTGAAAGTCTATGATCCGACAGATTAGGTTAGTAGTTCTAATTCCAGGGTGTTAGGAAATGGTCAGAGACCGTAAAGTTTGACCAAGAAAGGAGAGTTCTGTCCACACGCTTTGCCCATTTCTGGTCGGTCCCCGAAGGAGACATTGGGTGCCTCTTGGCATTGGCAGATCGGTATAAACCCCCGACAGGTTTCTGCCATAAGCCGTATGAGCTCCCGCGGAACCGCAGAGAAGGGCCCCTCACTTGCTTCGCGCGGGGCGTGTCATTCATTCACACAAGCACACCGTAGAGTTAGTGAAGTACAGCAGGAGACGTGTTCGCTAGGAGAACAAAGAACTACAGCTCCACACATCCTCACCTTGTCCTGAAGAATCCCGGACGAGCCCCAAGATGAAAGGTTGTTGCTGAGTCATGCAAAGATGCCAGGATTCTTGGCCTCTGGAGGAGAAGAATTCAATCCAGGGCCAGAGACGAGGCTTGATCACTCAGAGCTTTTGTGTAATAAAGTTTATTAAAGTATAAAAGGGATAGAGAAAGCTTCTGACATAGACATCAGAAGGGGGCCAGAAAGAGTACCCCCTTGCTAGCATTAGCCATGGAGTTATATACTCTCAAATTAGTTATTACAGTGAATCAAAAGAATGTCTGGAGGTTGTAAAGATCTCACCAGACCTACTCCCATAATTTACATTTTGAGATAACAGGATTAGCCAGAAGGTTTTTTCCAGAGACTGTCCTCAAGCAGGATACATTATTGTTATATAATCCTAAGGAATGTAGAGGGGAAAAAAAGTTTGTCCTTTCTTCCTCCTTGAGAATTCCAGACCCCTCTCTCCTTGGGGACCCCTAGACTTCCTATCAACCTGCCTAGGAAATGACTCTCTCACTAATATGATATTATAATAATGTAATATTATAATATTCAGAAAGCAGTAACAATATATTAAGACAGGCCAAATATGGGCATTTTTGTCACTGGGCCTAAAACGTTCACATCAGGAAGCCTGTGGAAGGTTTCTATGCACCCTTTTCATTCCCCCATTATCCTCTAGGCACCCATTTCCCCTCTGGGCTCCACTGGTATACTTCCTGATTAGGATGTGATTTGGTTTCAGAAATTGCCTTCTCAAACCATCCAGTGCCACCGCAGCCTCCCTGAATATTCGGCTACTGAGCAGGATTTTCTCCAAACCTGTCTGGTCTCAAGTTCACAATTTGAGCCCGTGGACATCCACTCCCCTCCCCATTTCTCTGAGCAAGATCTGGACTCCAGGCCCCTGGCCTCCACCCCCGACAGAGGGCTCCTGTCGACTCACACCCCCATCCCTGCGCTTTCTGCTGGAGACCCACTCCCACTCTAGTGTCCACGGTAGAGACCCTGGGTTGGACATCAGGCAAACCCACCAAAGAAACAGACCATCCACTGCACTGCATTTAGTTATATCTTAATTTTACTCCGGTATCAGATTTCAATTTTTTTTCTCTTTGTAGATGGAGGTCACCACGGGTCGGAGGAGTGGGGCATGGACAGGGTGTTTGGGGATGCGAGGAGAAGGAGTCTCACGGGTTGGATTCAGAAATAAGAATGTGAAGCGGAGAACGTGGCGGTGTAGCCATCTGCAGCCCTTCACGTGGAGCATTTGTGAGGCATGAGGCTTCCCATTTCAAAGAAAACTAAAGATTCAGCAGACTTACAAGCTATTGCTTTGCAGGGAAAAGAAGGCTCACACGTCAGGCAAATCCCAGTGCACAGATCGGTACCCTAGGTGCAGGAAGGAGGACACCTTCCAAGGCCCAAACCTGGGCTCTTGTCTACCACTCAGAAATGAATTGTCCCAGGAGACACACGTGCCGACAAAGCAGGAGATCATCTTGGGAGAGGGCACCCGGGCGCAGAGCCGTAGGGGAAGGAACCCAGGAGAACAGCTCTGTCACGTGGCCTGCAGTCTCGGGTTTGATGGTGATGGGATTAGTTTCCGGGTTGTCTTTAGCCGACCATTCTGACTCAGAGTCCTTCCGGTGGTGCACGCCTTGTTCAGCCAAGATGGATGCCAGAGAGAAGGATTCTGGGAGGTGGTCGGACATGTGGTGTCTCCTTTTGACCTTTCCCGAACTCTTCCGGTTGGTGGAGGCTTATTAGTTCCGTGTTCCTTACCAGGACCTCCTGTCATAAAACAACTCATGCAAATGTCTACTATGGTGCCTGGCCAGGCTGGACGGTTTCAATCAGTGTGCTTCCATGGGCGTAGGCCTGCCTAGCAGAGCAGAAGTCTCTCTCTACCTGATCTAAGTCAAGGTATTTTTTTTTTTGCCTGAAACCAGCATTCACCCTTGTAATAACAGCAATTTAGTTTGAAACTGTTGGCTCCTCTCAGAGATGAAATAGACAGGGGCCAAACAGGAGACCTAACAGGATGGTCATCACTGGTCCCCAGAAACAGGAGGCAACATTTGGGGTGAGGGCTGCAGGGTTTGTGACTTTTTTTTTTTTGTTTTTTGGATTGGTTGGTGGTGAGGCAACAGAGCTGTGCTCCAGGAATCTTGTGTTTAGTCTGAAGTTACCATCCTCCACCTGGGTGGGGGCTCCAGTTCTGTAGAAGAACTCAAAGACATTGTTATGCATATTTCTTTGAGTAGGAACCAGGACCCTGTCTGGAGGCTGTACCACCCTTTGATTGTTTCTCCTGTGTTTCTGTATCCCCTCCCTTCCCTGATTAGCAATTGTTTGAATCCACCCTTTGGAACTCAGGGAAGGTCAAGGAGGCTGAATGAAGCCTATATCCTACAGACAAGAAATGGAGAACACAGAACAGATCTGTACTCCAGAGCCCCACAGAGTCCTGCTCAGTTTTAATTTAGGGAACTGGGCAACTATGACTGTGATAACTTCCTGTCAAAATGGGGCATAGGACTGCCTCAGCTTGGAGAATAGACACTGAATTGGAAGTATTCCTGAGTTCCAAGTCCTAGATCTGAGTCTTGTATGATTAAAATCTCAATCCCTTGGTCTGCCATTTTGGTGTAACAGACCCAATTAGAAGTAGTTGGAGGAGTGATAACTGGAAATTTAAGTAGACAAAATAAATCTCATTTCTTTTTAGAAGAATAGGCCTGAAACCCAGTCTGGACTTCCACTTTGGGGAGACTTGTAGTCACGTAGATAGTTGCTTAGTTTTGTAAAAAGTAAGGTTGCACTTAGTAGTGTGAAATGTGAAACCCAAACGACTCCATTTTAGGATAGCACCGCCATTTTGAGTAAAACCCCCTCCCGAGGAGAGAAAGAAACTCAACGAGCCAATCAGGGGAGGACAGGAAAGTCCCTCACCCCCCCTTACTCTAACCCACCAATCAGTAGCTAACAAGACATCCTTAGTTGAAGAATTAACCAATCCCCTTAAGCTTCCCTTCCCGCTTCCCCTGCTATACAGTATAAAAAAGATTCGCCGCTTTCACTCGGGGCTCCTTCGCCATTGTGTGAAGAGAGTCCCTGCTCGAGCTTGTAATAAAGTTCCTCACTGTTTTTGCATCGATCCGCGGCTCCTGTGGTGTTTGGTGGGATTCCGCGATCCGGGTACAACATTTTGGGGGCTCGTCCGGGATCCCCCGGACCCTCCAGGACCCGCGCTTCGGAGGACGAACGGCCGGTAAGCAGTAGCAGCAGCTGCATCTGTATCTGTAAGGGGGCCCCGCTCTGTAGCTGGACTTAAACCTAGGCGGACGCGCCGATACGGTCTCCAGCAGGGAGCAGGAAGAGACGTCTTCCAGCTCCCACTCAGTAGTCCCGTGTGTGTATTGTTTGTTCATTGTGTGACTGACTGACGATGGGACAGACCCAATCTGGATGCTCTCCGCTTACCTTAATAACTGACCATTTCAAAGAAGTTAGAGCTCGAGCTCATAATCTGAGTGTAGAAATTAAAAAATCTCGGATGGTTATCTTTTGCAGTGCTGAATGGCCCAGCTTTAACGTAGGCTGGCCTCCTGAAGGGACTTTCGACTTAAGGACTGTCCGGAGAGTCCGAGAAATCATCCTCAGACCTCGAAGCGGACATCCAGACCAGGTCCCATATATCCTGGTTTGGGAAGATCTAATAGTCAGCCCAACCCCTTGGATCCAACCCTTTTTACCTCCACAGGCAGCAGCAGCCACGGAGATCCTAGTGGCTGAAGAAAAGAAAAAGCCTCCGGCTGCCCCCTCTGCCCCTGTTTTACAGGAAGATTCGACTCTTCTTGATCTCCTTATCACACCTCCACCATATTCTCTCTCTTTCCTCTCCTTAGCCCTTCCTATCCTTCCCGTTTTTCTAGTCCCCTGGTCCTGGATGCAGGAATCTGGTCAAAGGGCCTCAGCTTGAGCTGAGGATTGGAGACTGATCACCTCCTCTTGGCAGAGAACTCGAATTCTGGTCTGGTTTCTGGTAGGGCCGAGTTCCAGTCCTCCCTTCTCTGGAAGCCCAGGGAAAAGTCCCGTAACGCCTGGGTGTCTGCAGGTGGCAGGAGACGTCTGTAAGGCCACCCCTTTTGCCCCCCTTTCCCGCCTCCTCCTCCTTCTTTCAACCTGGCTTCCTTTCCTCCTTTTGAAATCTTTGAAGACATCTGAAGTTTTGTGTCTCTATAGAAGGTTTTCTGAGAGACTGTATTCTTGTATTTAAGGGAGTGTCTGATGAGGACTGCCAGGTTTATATGTGTGTTTTAACTCTGTTCTGTGTTGTGATTTGTGATGGCCATTTTGCTTTGTCTGGCCACCATTTAGACCTGCCGCCATTTTGTTAGAACTTGATTTTCTTTCCCTGTGCCTTGAGACCAGGGCTCTCAGGAACACTTATCTAGACCATCTCTAACTCCTGAGACTGAGAAAAAAAGGGAAAAAAAAGAAGCCTTTAAAAATGTTATTTATTTAAATTTTATATTGTAATATCTAATTCATGACCAAACTTAGAAAATGAAGCTAGATCTTGCACTGTGTCTGTCTAAATATGTTTTGGTATGTCTTTGTCTCTGGGTAATATTTTTTAGGTTAATTTGTAAATGAGCTCTATTTAATTGGCTTAAAAAAAGGTAAGCGCTTACAAATCAAATAATTCTAAATTAAACAATAAATTCCAGGTTCAGGTGAACTGGGAAATATTCAGTATTAAATACCTGATATTAATGTTTGTTTGTTGACCTATCTAATATAGACATGTCTTAGAGTAATTAACATCAAGTAGAAATATTTTCATTGTACCTAGGTTTAATATAAGTTAAATATTATATCTGTTACAAGTTTGTCAACAAGGAAATTACCTCGAGTGAAAAAAAACTTCTAAAAAATGTAAATGAGGTATGAGTTTGTATATAAACTCTAGTAAGAATAATTATTCTTTGAGAATATCTGTCTACAATAGTCTCCCCAGATTGGCGTAACTTGAATTTCTAAGGGTTGTGCTAAACTAAGTATTAGAAGTCTATTAAATAATTAGGTCATTTCCAAATGAAATAAGATTTTGAAACATTTACTACTAAACACTGATTTCCTTTTACAGAAAAACTAAAGAGATTTGGGACTATAAATGAATAATGTTTGATGCCATCCTAAAATGTTTTAAGAAAGCAAGGGTTTTAGAAATTATCACTGGTATTTATGCTCACCAATCTATAAAATGCTAATATAAAAGTTAGCTCTTGGTTGCTAAAGGAAAGCAGGAAGTGTGCTTTCAGTAAAAAAAAAAAAAAAAAGTATGAAAAAATACTAAAAAGAGTTATGCATGATCAGGATTTTCTAAAATTGGATTACAATTAGTTAGATAAATGGATTTTGTTAGGAATGACACGTCATAAGAAAACTGGTTAGAGCCAATTAGGTCCAAGATGGCGGAGCTGACTTTCACTAGACCTTGAGCCTTGGTATTTGCGCCCATTGTGACATATCAACAAGCTAAATGATACACCCATCAACATTGACTAAATCTGACCAAATGTTCTAAACGCTTTTAATTGATCTTTTCGATAAAACTTCCTAAATCGAATTCTTTTGAAGTTCCTTTGACCTCTAGCTAACTTTGGGGTGCTTCAGAGGGCCCCTGAAACATCCCAAAGAGAGATATTAAACTGTGTTTATTTGGTTGGTTAAATTACATGAAAAAGATTATCAAATGAGTAACAAGTCTGCTTGTTATAATGTATGGTAAAATTACTAATACAGATATCCTAGAAATTATATGGAGTTCTTAACATTTTGATATGTCTTGGTGTTCTAATGAGAAACCTGATGACTTCACAAAAGTTAACAAAGGACTGAATGAACCAGCGAATATGCTTATAACTTTTATGGTTTCTATCTGAAAAATTACAGGTTTGAATCTTGTGTTTTCCAGGAGTAGGGAAAACCTTCCTCTCAAACTAATTATGAAAATAATTTGGTAAAATTATATGTTATAAACAAAACAATTATATTTTCTCTCTATCTGACTCCTCCAGAAATTTGAAACTCTTAGGTTTCCAGTAAGTTTATCAAATGAGCTAGGAAGGTTATCTCACTAACAGGTACAAAAATCTCAAGGAATTTTTGAGACCTTAAAAAGGGAAGAGTTCACCTAGATTTGTTAGGCAAAATCTGTGATAAGCCTTTGGTGTGAGTTTCCCAGCCCTGTTTTATATTAAAAGTTCAGTCTGAGATCCTATAAGTGTTTCAGCAAAATAAAAAGTCTATAATCAATTATGGTTATATAAATCATCAGACCAAAATTAGTGAGAACAGACCTATTTTGCAAACAAACTAGCCTTAATTTGGTTGTATTTGATAAAAATGAGGGTAACTTTTTTCAAAATTTTACAATTAAAAGTCAAACGAGAGTAGCTATGGTTCAGTCTCAGGAGTTAGAGATGGTCTAGATAAGTGTTCCTGAGAACAGAGCCAGAGCCCTGGTCTCAAGGCACAGGGAAAGAAATTCAGGTTCTAACAGAATGGTGGGAGGTCTAAACCAAATGATGGCCAGACAAAGCAAACTGGCCATCAAAAAGAACAACACAGAACACAGAGTTAAAACACACACATATAAACCTGGCAGTTCTCATCAGACACTCTCTTAAATACAAGAATAGAGTCTCTCAAAAAACCTCCTATAGAGACACAGAACTTCAGATCCAAGTACTAAGAGAGTAAAGGAAAATATCTCAGGTCTTCAAAGATTTCAAAGAGAGGAAAGGAAGCCAGGTTGAAAGAAGAAGGGGGAGGAGGCGGGAGAAGGGGGCAAAAGGGTGGGCTTACAGACGTCTCCTGCCACCTGCAGATACCCAGGTGTTATGGGACTTTACCCTGGGCCTCCAGAGAAGGGAGGACTGGAACTCGGCCCTACCAGAAACCAGACCAGAACAGAACCAGAATTCGAGTTCTCTGCCAAGAGGAGGTGATCAGTCTCCAATCCTCAGCTCAGGCTGAGGCCCTTCGACCAGATTCCTGCATCCAGGACCAGGGGACTAGAAAAAAGAGGAAGGATAGGAAGGGTTAAGGAGAGGAAAGAGAGAGGGAAGGGGAGAGAGGTCAATAAAGTCTCTTGTTCCTTACCGGTCGGGGCACTCTGGCAGGTGGTTCTGCATCAGGAGGAGATCAGGGAAAAGCGGGTCCCAGCTGAGGCTGCTGGGTCTGGTCCATTGGCAGGCAAGCTGGCAGCTGAGTAGCCTGAGTGGTCAGGCTGTCAGTTGCAGCCAAGAAGGATCCCACCAGAGTCGCCATGTGTTGTGCTGTAGCCACGGCTTCCCGGAAACAAACTCACTCGGAAGGACAATGCAGATAGTGGAGTGCAGTTTACTACACCGGCGGGCCCACGGCAAAGTCTTCTCTCAGCCAAGGACCCCGACCAGCTTTTGTGAAAACCTTACATACCCTGAGTGTACTTGCTCAAACCCACCTCCCCAGATTCCTTGAAACTAGTCTGGACAAGATAAAAGAGAGATATGATCAAAGTTAACCCGTGATTCATGTGTCCCAAGACTAGATAAACAGTGGACATGTATCAGTAGGACTGGGGTCATACCCCAATAAACATAATGGAATTTATGATTTTTTTTCTGTTACAGAGATAATTAGCATAATCTCTTAGGCAACGGAGAGTCCAAGTTCCAGTCCTGAGGCTCTTTTATCCAGGGGTCCGGTTTCCCACTGGTCTGCCACTTCTAAAGACACCGGGCACAAAGTTCGGAGTCCATTGGGAGGGTGACCAGGCGTGAAGCCTAGTGTTCGCAGCCTGGCCTGAGACGGAGCCCAGCTCTGTCTGCTTCGTCCTTCAGTTGCAGGAAGGGGGACCCCTTCCAGGGCTCGAAACCGGGATCTTGTCTAACACTCAGAAATGAATCATCCAAGGAGACACATGTGCTGGCAAAACGGGAAGTTTTCTTGGGAGAGGGCACCCGGTGGAGAAGGGAACCCAGGGGAACAGCTCTGTCACACGGCCTGCAGTCTCGGGTTTGATGGTGGTGGGATTCGTTTCCGGGGTGTCTTTAGCCGATCATTCTGACTCAGAGTCCTTCAGGTGGTGCACGCTTTCGGCAGCCCAGATGGATGCCAGAGAGAAGGATTCTGGGAGGTGGTCGGACATGTGGTGTCTCCTTTGGACCTTTCCCGAACTCTTCCTGTTGGTGGAGGCTCCTTCGTCCCGTGTTCCTTGCCAGAGCCTCCTGTCGTGAAACAACTCAGGGCAATGGTTACTAGGTGCCTGGCCAGGGTGGAGTCAGTGCGCTTCCCCTAACACCCTGACCACCCGCACCATCTCTACTTAGCTGCAGAGGAAAGACTCAGCAGGCAGCTGAGAAAAGCTGACCAGTCCTGGTTAGAACAAGGTGAGCAGTCTTTCCCAGAAGACCGCCAACATCCCGCTGAACCGGCTTTGTCACAAGGCCACTGTAGCACGAGAATATACTCTATCAAACGATCCAAAGAAAACGTGAAACCAAAAGGCACAGGAAGGATAGGAGCAAGCTACGCCTGCTGCAAAGCAACGAGAATTTGAGAGGCAAAAACGAGAGAGAAGAGACACTCCAAGGCTCTACAAAAACAAGAAAATGGAAGTGTTCAAAATGCAGAGCCAGAAGACTCAATTGGCCAGCTAAATTCGAATTTACAAATGGAGTATTTTCTAAGAAACTATAGTAAAAGAAGGGTAAAAATTTAGTGTGAAAATATACTTGCTATTGATTATTTTTGTATAGGGACTGTCCCTCCTAACATGTAATTAAATGTGTCTACGTAAACTGGATTGCGAAGGGATAGGAAAAAAAAACAAAACCAAAACGGTGTAGAAGTCATTCTGTTTTCAAATAGTTTCAATGCTTGTTCATAGTTCATTTGATCGTTTTCCTGGAGATGCAACAAGGACGTCAAGTATCATTCAACAAATTGTTTCCAAGTCGTTTCAAACGTTTTTTAAACCAGATTTCTACTTATTACTTCATCAACCTATGGGACATCTTGGGTGCAATGGAAACGAGAAACCAGGTTCTCGTAGCACCAGCAATCTTTCCTGAGAGAAAGCTCAAAATAGGTTGAGTTGCATGCAGAAAAATCAGTTTAATAAATTCCTTTAACACACAAATGAAGTCGTTCTCGCTTTCTCGCAAAACATAACGAATATCTCGTTGCTTTCGGTCAGGCTGTGCCTGCGTCTTAATTCCTAGAGGTGCCTCAGTGGCTCTGCAGAGAGGCCGGTGTCATTACAAACAGAAGCTGAACGTCACTCGGGGCTCTCCCAGTGAGGAGAGGCACCGCGCAGGGCGCAGGGACCCAGGGGAAGCGCCAGGTTTGAAAGAGCTTGTGGCCTCTTGAAGGGGGCGTGTGTAAGGCGGAGCTGAGAGCTGCTGGTTTTCAGAAGAGGTGGCAGGAAGTGGCCAGTGGGGTGGGGCCGAGGCCCCTGCTCAATATTGGTTTTTGAAGACCCCGGGTGTGTTTGGAGCTCTGGAGGTGGTCTCTGAGAGCCGGGGACCTGGACGGGGGGAAATTTCGGCTACGTGTGTGAGAATCAAATACGGAGGTGCTTCTGTCTCCATAGAGCTGAGAAAGCTTGCTAGGGGTAGTGTCGTTGCACCCGAATCCCTGGGCACGGTGTGGCCATCAGAAGCCGTGCAGAGACTGCAGATGGCGGGAGATACATTTCCCAAAGCTGCTTTAGCGCAGGAGTCTCTGAGGGCACGGACGGGCCTGTCTGTTGACTCTTAACTTGTAACGTTAAAACGTGTAAAGGAGCACTGGGTTGCCTCAGAACCCCGGGAAAGGACTAGAAGGTGTGAGATGTCTGTGTCCTTAGCACAGAAAAAGGTGCTTCCACTGCATCTCCTTGAAGGCGGATGTCATCCTGTAGCCTCACACGGCTGCCGAGAGAAGTGTGGTGGGTCCGGCTGCTCCGCACTCAAACCAGTGGACCGGCCAGGTTGGTGGAAAGGAAAGTTTGCTTTATTTCAGAGACGGCAGGCCGGGGGCAGTTGTTGGACACCTGCGCAAAGGCCGACTGACGGCTCCCCCACACAAACGCAGCGGGATGCGGGGAGGGTGTCAGGTCATGTAGGGGAATCTGGTCCCTTAAGTGGGGCGAAGGCAGGCTGGGTCAGGGGTTGGGCTGGAGGGGTGAGATCGAGGTCTGCCCCCACCCCCCCACCCTTGGTGGGGTGTGTGCAGGCATCACAGCCAGGGTCCCGCTTTTGTTCTCCAGCTGGGAGGTGGTGATTGGGTTTTTGATCTGCTTTCCTATCTTGTGCATCATTTGCCCCAACTGTTCATGTAGGGTCTTCCTGAAATAGGGACTGAATTCTTTTTTTTTTTTTTTTTCCATTTATTTTTATTAGTTGGAGGCTAATTACTTTACAACATTGCAGTGGTTTTTGTCATACTTTGAAATGAATTAGCCATGGATTTACATGTATTCCCTGTCCCGGTCCCCACTCCCACCTCCCTCTCCACCTGATCCCTCTGGGTCTTCCCAGTGCACCAGGCCCGAGCACTTGTCTCATGCATCCAACCTGGGCTGGTGATCTGTTTCACCCTAGATAATATACATGTTTCGATGCTGGGGACTGAACTCTTGTCCCCAACATTGGCAGGTGGACTCCTAAGCACTGGATCGCTGGGGAAAGCTGTAACTCTATATTATGAAAGGCCAGATCTGGGTCTCCTGTGGCCCTGGGCCTTAACGGTTCAATCAGGAAGCCTGTGGAAGGTTTCTCTGCCCCTTTCATTCCCCCACTTTATCCTCTAGGCGCCCATTTCTCCTCCGGGCTCCACGGGTGTACATCCTGATTGGGATGTGATTTGATTTCAGAAATTGCCTTCTCAAACCATCCAGTGCCACCGCAGCCTCCCTGAATATTCGGCTACTGAGCAGGATTTTCTCCAAACCTGTCTGGTCTCAAGTCCACAATGTGAGCCTGCGGACCTCCACTCCCCTTCCCGTTTCTCTGAACCAGATGTGCACTCCAGCCCCCTGGCCTCCACCCCCGACAGAGGGCTCCTGTCGACTCCCACCCCCACCCCTGCGCTTTCTCCTGCTGGAGACCCGCTCCCAGGCTAGGGTCCACGGTAGAGACCCTGGGCTGGACATCAGGCAGATCCCGCCAAAGAAACAGACCATCCACTGCACCGCATTTACTTATATCTTTTATTTTAGAAAAATTGTAAGGTACAGTTCAGGCGAGGCAGAAAAGGAAAGACGACCTCAACAGAAGTAGGCTACCTTTATTCAGGCAAGGAAGGGCTACAGTCAGCCTAACGACCAGGCTGAGCGCCGCCGAGAGGGATCCAGGAGGCTTCATACTTATAGGGAGGTTTGTGGAAGCGATAAGGGACACGTTAATCAGGCCGGATATTTTGAGTATTCTTTTGTAGTTAGAATTCTTTTGTAGTATTCTTTTGTAGGCAGGGGGTGATAAGTCTTCTGGGAGGGTGTATTGGGTAGAAGGTTTCCGGACAGGGAGCGATAAGTCCCAGATAGATGCAACCGGCCTGGAGCATCTGGGCGCAACTAAAGTTCTGTTTTGTTTTCTCCGAAGTTAGATGATTCAGCAAGGGGCCTTTGAGACTGTTGTTCTCTTTTCTAGGCCCAAAAGACTCCTTCATAACTAGAGATTAAACCATAAAGACTTCAGATCGCTTGTGACCAAACATCGCCTTAAATATAGAAAAGATCTTATTGTGTAAAGAACTCAGGCCCAGCTGGTTCCATGCCACGGAACCTATCTTCTTTAGGGCCCATCCGATGAAACATTTAACTAGGTGTTTCAGCAGCCATTTGAGGAGCATCAGAGCCTGCTCCATTAGATATACTGTAATTCTGTATAAGACATTCTGTAAACTCTGTAACTCATATTTTACAAATTCACTTAATTTCTCAGTAAGAATATCAGCAAGTTTATTTTGAAGAGTTTTCATTAGCTCGGTCTTGGTAAAAGAAATAAATATCTCCATGCCGAAAAAGTGAACTTCTCTGAACTTCAGCTTCTCTGAACTTCAGCTGTTCCGGGCGCATCTGCTCAACTCAGTCCAAGTCCTGAATTTATATTCGCTGAAGGAGCAATAATCGGCCCATTCTTTAGCAAACAGTAACACACAAAAACAGCTCTAAAGGGCAAGAAGATATTGCCAGTTAGAGGTTTCAGTTTTCACTGTAATTTTAGATAAGTTTCCCCAAGATTTCCATCTTCTACTTTTCAATGTTCTGCTTTTCAAGTTCCAATACTGGAACTTTCCTAGCTTTGCTTCCATTGTGATCACTGTATTTTTGCAGATTTTTCTCATCACATCTCGGGTTAAGTCCTTGCCCTAAGGGTGTTTATTGCAGACGTCAGTTGATTGCCTCAAATTATTGCACAATGTGCCTCCTCTGGTCTCTGTCTGTCACAACCCTTTCTTAGTCCCTGTGTTACTTGTGCAGTTGTAGCCACGTATTCTGGGAAACAAACTCACTCAGAAGGACAATGCAGACAGTGGAGCGCAGTTTATTACAAGGGCAGGCCCAAGGCAGAGTCTCCTCTTAGCCAAGGACCCTGACCAGTTTTTCTGAAAACCTTATATACCCTAAGTGTACGTGCCCAAACCCACCTCCCCAAATTCCCTGAAACTAGTCTGAACAAAGGAAAAGAAAGATACAATCAAAGTTAACCCGTGATTCATATGCCTTAAGCCTAGGTAGTTAACAGTGGACAATTATCAATAGGCCTGTGGTCATACCCCAATAAGCATAATAGAATGTATGATTCTATTCGGTTACACAGATAATTAGGGTATTCTTTTAGGCAACAGAGAGTCTAGGTATGAGCCCTGGGGCTCTTCCATCCAGGGGGCCTGGTTTTCCAGTTGGTATGTCGTTTCCATAGATACTGGGCATAGAGCTCAAAGTCCACAGTCCGGCCCAAGATGGAGTCCTGCTTTCAAGATGGAGCCTGTTCTGTCTGTTTTCTCCTTCATTCCCCTTCTTCATGCTCTTAGTATGAGCCTCATTCACAGGGATATATTGCACCCTGACTCTTCGACCTCCAATTTGGGAGAACATCAACCTTTGGGTTACAAAGTTCATGATACTTTGTAAAATAAAGGGTCCACAAAGCAGAACTATCAAGGCAACTATAACAATGGTAAATATAGTTTTCCACCAATCACCCTTCACCCAAGATAGGACTGAAGTTCAAAAAGGAAGATTATCATCAGACATAACTTTTACCTGACCTTTCATGTCATCTAGGGTGGCTGATATATAGCCAGATAAATCAGGAATATATACACAACATTCAACTTTAATTATAGCACAGGTCCCTCTTTGTACTGAAACTATGGTTAGTCTCAAGATGATACCAGCAAGTCCTTGTAGCAGCAGTTGATTGTAGAGCTTCATCTCTTTTTCTTCTTTAAGATGATCTTGGTTTCCCGGGGATCAGTGGGGTCCTTTGTGTAGTCCCCTCGGCGTCCTCCAGGTCTGTGTGGTATGCTCTCTTCACCCTCATGTGATGGATCCAGGGAGTGACCCCTGCAGCTTTCACTGCAGTCGGGCTGGTTAGAACAACAGCACACGGACCCTTCCAGTGTGGGGCCAACGAGTCGTGTTTCCAGTCCTTGCCCACAGCTGATCCCCGGGCACACATTGGTCAATCTGCTCCCCAAGAGGGAACGGCACCCTTTCTTGCACAACCTTAGGTCCCTGATTTATGACCTTGCCCAGTTGTTCCATCTGCTGTGAAATCTCATCTCCCTTTACCTGAGGCAAATTTGTTGACACCTGTTTTATTCTGGGAGGGGCCTCCCATACACAATTTTGTCCGGAGAAGAGCCATGGGACTGCGGGGTCATCCTGAGTCTGAGCAGTGTCGTCGGAAACAAGTCCCCCCAGGAGCAGTCAGTCTGAGATCCACTGGGAGAGTGTCTCTGTGTGTGTCCGGTTGGTTCCTTCCACCATCCCAGAACTCTGGGGCCTATATGCTGTATGTAATTTCCACTTGATGTTTAAAGTTTTGCTTACTTGTTATACTAAATCAGCTATGAAAGCCAGGCCATTGTCCGATCCAATGCTGGTAGGAAATCCAAATCTGGGAACTATCTCCCTAAGCAGGCACCAGGCTACTTTCTGATGCTCTTTCAGTCCGGGTAGGAAAAGCTTCTACCCATCCCGAGAATGTACATACCATGACCAGCAGGTAACGGTAGTGTCGGTGAGGTTTCATTTCAGTGAAGTCCACTTCCAGGTGTTCAAAGGGCAGCGTGCCTTTTAGCTGAATCCCTGGAGGTTTCTGTCTGTGCCGAGAGGCATCTGTGGGGCTGCCGGGGCTGGCAGGCGGCCCGGACCTGGGTTTCGGTTTCCCGTGAAATGGTGGGATTCCCCGCCCCCATCAGGTAACCTGGAGCCAGCCAATCAATATGCGCCCAGTAAGAAACAAAGGGAGAGCTAAAAAGCCCGCGGACGCCTAAGTTTGAACAAAAGCCCGCGAAAGTTTGTACCAATAAAATTGCTTTGCAAACATGTAACCAATCCGCTTAAGCCAGCTACTAACTGCTTATGCATACCTTATAAATTTGGGTAACCGCCTCTGCTCAGGGCTCTCTGACCCCGTACCACTGTGTTGGACGCGCGGCAGGAGCCCTGATTCGAGTCAGTAATAAACTTCCCTTTTTTGCGAGTTGCATTGTCTTGGAAGCCTTCTCTCTTCCCGCTCGGGGATTCGGACATCGGGCATAACAGCAGCATTGACCTGTGAGCAGGCAGTGCAGTTCTGAGATTTTGTCCTGCATAGGGAAGAGAGGCGGGGAACCAAGAAATATTTTCAAATTAGCTCTTCCAGTTTATCATGGCCTAGATGGGTCGCTTGGTGTGTTTGGCTTACCAGAGTGGGTGCCAGCTCCTCCGGTACCAATAATTTGCCACTTGGCAATTCCCACCATCCCTTTTCAGTCTTGATGGCCCCTTCTGCTTTGGCTAGATGGTTTTGGGCTTCATTGTGAAAGGTTGTTGTTGAACAATAAGACGCGGGATTCTTGGCCTTCGGAGGAGAGGAATTCAATCTGGGGCCAGAGACGAGGCTGGACCACTCAGAGCTTTTATGTAATAAAGTTTTATTAAAGTATAAAGGAGATAGAGAAAGCTTCTGACATAGGCATCAGAAGGGGGCAAAAGAGTTCCCCCTTTGCTAGTGTTAGCAATGGAGTTATATGCTCTTCAATGAATCCAAAGAATGTCTGGAGGTTGTAAAGACCTCACCAGACCTACTCCCATAATTTACATTTTAAGATAACAGAGTTGGCCAGAAGGTTTAATCCAAAGATTGTCCTCAGGCAGGATACATCCTTGTAAAGACCAGACCTACTCCCATAATTTATGTTTTAAGATAACAGAATTAGCCAGAGGGTTTAATCCAAAGACTGTCCTCAGGCAGGATACATTATTGTTATATAGTCACTCACAATCTGTTAATGAAAAGAAAGGAATGTCATAAATCTTAGAGTGGTACCAAATAATTCATCCCTGGCCATAAAAGGACTGACTTGAATCTTGTAGAAGGGCAGAATACCAACAAATAGTTTCATTTACATAGATTAGGGGAACAATACCTGAGTAAGTAAGCTTAGGCCATTTGGAGGAACCAACTTGAAGATAGAGTCTGGGGTACATTAACATAGCTTAAGACAACATTTCCATAAGAAAAAGAAATGTATTGGTTAACTCAAGGTTTGAGAGTAGTTAGCTTCAGGTGAAACCAGGTGTCATGGCAACACAGCATTTTAAGAGAAACCTTTTAAATTTGTATAGAGAAGAAAAAATATTGCCGGTTTGTTTCCTCCTGCCGCTTAAGAGAGATAAAAATGTCTGGCACTTGCAGCCTATTTCCTCCGTTTGGAGACCCCTGCCTTCCTGCCTGTTACCCTCTCAAGTGTACTTTGAAGAGTCTAGCATTAGCTCAGGCAGCTCTGCCAATATGAGAGCTTTAATAGGGGCTTCACTTGTCACCCCCAAGCCCTCGGCTGCTTGTCTAGCAAGGACTTGGCAGGAATTGGAAGCAGCCACTCTGAGCTTTATGCTTTCTGGTGTCTTTCCCCTGGTATAAGATTTCCACCAGCTAATGAGGTCGGTTTGCATTTGGTTCATAGTTGTCTGATCAAAAATGGGAAATGCTCCTTTGATTCCCACTGTTCGACCTACACGTTTAAACCTATCAATAAGGACAAAAGAGTTTAACACTATGGAGTCACAATATTCTTTAGACTTCGGAGAAAATGGTTGAGATGAAACTCTTTTGAAATTTCAGAAGGTTTTTTTTTTTTTTTTTTCCTACATGTGCTGTTGGAGAGAGTGACTTGATAACACACTTCAGTTTTTTAGAACACTTACCCTGAGAGAACAAAGACATTCCAAGGAGGAAAGTTGATGTTAAGCCTCACTGTTGCAGGAAGGGGGACCCCTTCCAGGGCCCGAAACTGGGCTCTTGTCTAACACTCGGAAATGAATTGTCCGAGGAGACACATGTGCTGACAAAGCAAGAGATTTTATTGGGAAGGGCACCCAGGTGGAGAGCAGGAGGGTAAGGGAACCCAGGAGAACTGCTCTGCCGCAGTGGCTGGCAGTCTTGGGTTTTATGGTGATGGGATTAGTTTCTGGGTGGTCTTTGGCCAATCATTCTAATTCAGAGTCTTTCCTGGTGGCGCACGCATCGCTCAGCCAAGATGGATGCTAGCGAGAGGGATTCTGGGAAGTGGACAGACACGCAGTGTCTCCTTTTGACCTTTCCCGAACTCTTCCGGTTGGTGGTGGCTTATTAGTTCCGTATTCCTTATCAGGATCTCCTGTCATAAAACAACTCATGCAAATGGTTACTATGGTGCCTGGCCAGGGTGGGCGGTTTCAATCAGTGTGCTTCCCCTAACAACTCCCCCCTGAGAGACTTCATACTCAAGATGCTTCTTGGGAATTGGGGCGGAGGTCTCTTTCTTCTGTAACTTCTTCCTGCTGTGCCTGGGCGTAGGCCTGCCTAGCAGAGCAGAAGTCTCTCTCTACCTGATCTAAGTTGGGGTGTTCCATATCTGAAACCAGCTTTCACTCTTGTAATAACAGCAATTTAGTTTGAAACTGTTGGCGCCTCTCAGAGATGAAATAGACAGGGGCCAAACAGGAGACCTAACAGGATGGTCATCACTGGTCCCCAGAAACAGGAGGCAACATTTGGGGTGAGGGCTGCAGGGTTTGTGACTTTTTTTTTTTTTTTTTTTTTTTTGATTGGCTGGTGGTGAAGCAACAGAGCTGTGTTCCAGGAATCTTGTGTTTAGTCTGAAGTTACCATCTTCCACCTGGGTGGGGGCTCCAGTTCTGTAGAAGAACTCAAAAGACATTGTTATGCATATTTCTTTGAGTAGGAACCAGGACCCTGTCTCAAGGCTGTACCACCATTTGATTGTTTCTCCTCTGTTTCTGTATTTCCTCCCTTCCCTGATTAGCAATTGTTTGAATCCACCCTTTGGAACTCAGGGAAGGTCAAGGAGGCTGAATGAAGCCTATATTCTACAGACAAGAAATGGAGAACACAGAACAGATCTGTACTCCAGAGTCGCCACCCCACAGAGTCTTGTTCAGTTTTAATTTAGGGAACAGGGCAACTATGACTGTGATAACTTCCTGTCAAAATGGGGCATAGGACTGCCTCAGCTTGGAGAAGACACTGAATTGGAAGTATTCCTGAGTTCCAAGTCCTAGATCTGAGCCTTGTATGATTAAAATCTCAATCCCTTGGTCTGCCATTTTGTTGTAACAGACCCAATTAGTAGTAGCTGGAGGAGGGATAACTGGAATTTTAATAGACAAAATAAATCTCTCTTTTTTTTAGAAGAATAGGCCTGAAACCCAGTCTGGACCTGGCACTTCGGGGAGACTTTTAGCCAGGTGGCCAGTTGCCTAGTTTTATAAAAAGTAAGGTAGAAGTTACTAGCTTCCAGCAGACATTGTTTTGAGAATGGTGGCATCTAAGCCTGACACGACTCAGAAAACTCAAGTGTTTAGCAATACAATGTCTAATCTGAAATTACACCCATAGTAACACCTGGTTATTTCCCAGGATGTCTGAACCATAGCTGAGTACTCTATTTTTGACTTTTAATTGTAAAATTTTTTTAATAGCCAAAGCAGATGTCACCATTAATGATGTCAGTGTTTCTCTAGGTATGAGAAGATGCAAGAATTGGGACTCATAAAATCTCCTGAAAAGATCTAACTATCTGAAGGCCTGTTCTGCCAGTTTTTCCCAGAGCACAGAGTGCCTCATTCTTGATCTTCACCCTGAACTCCTTTCAGGGCCGTTGAAAGTCAGCAGTTGCAGTGGCCATGATTTAATCTCTGTAGATGTAGATGGCAAGTGTCAATCTTCAGTTGGCAGAGCCCCTTTTTGCTCATAAACTTGACCATGATTTTGAGGGGGGCATTTCATGACCATTTTATCCCATGGTGCTGAGAATGTCCATTCTCAGGTTTGGCAAAGATTTTGTTGACAGGCCACTCAATGTGCTGTTACTGGACTAGGCCATAAAACAGTATCCAAAATTCTCTGGACCACCTGTCTTACTAGCCTCTTGGTCCAGGAAAGACATTCCCTCTTGTTGCTTTTTCTCATATCTAGAGTTACACTGTTATCATCATCGATCTCATAGGGAACTATATATTATTCTATCAGAGGCCTCAGTCACACATTTGGCAGTGTAAGAAACAGCAATTTTGTAAAACAGGTGAAATACAAAGAACATAGCCAGCAGTATTAGTAAAGTCACAAGTAAGACTTAAGAGCTTCCATTAGATGTAGCCCAGTATATCCCAGGTCGTCTGACTTAGTCTACTCTGTACGAATCTTTATCTTTCAGGGAAATTATACATTGGCACCACCATCTATAAGGCACATAGCCCAGTTTTCTAGTGTTACTAGACTGATTATCCTTAGTATGATTTAATTGTTTCCAACACAGAGGAGACTTTAAACCTAAATTACCATAGCCTGGTGTTATCTATATAAATCCATCTCATAATTGTGGGAGATTTCTTTCTCCTTTGCTGAAACTTTTCTTGTTGCTCTGATTGAGCTTGAGTAATAGAAAAAAGCTCAAATTTATGGCCAGAGTCAGAGCAGGCATTATTAATTGGCCCAGTGAGGGGATCCCATCTAGTAATATCACAGTGACCTGAATATGACTATAATTTTTTTTTTAAGTAAATTTTCTCAGGGCCAACCAGTTAGAGCCTTGTAGTAGAGAAATTTACTAAAGTAACCCAGAGCTAGACACAGGTAATTGGCCACAAACCCAACAATTGGATTGATTTCTAAAACTAGCATAGGATCAGGCCTATGATAGAAAAGCATTTGATTTATATACAAAGGTCTAAGAAGTCAAGAAAACATTATAAATGATCATACGAATCAGATCCAGCATCTTGGGCAAGCTGTCTACCTCTGATGTCGTGTCTTCTCATCCTGGTGTAGTGTAGTTTCTCCTGTTTGAGCATCATTTTAAGGTGAGATCAGGTCAGCTGTCTTCTCTATAGACCAATCCAGTGTAGGGGCCTTTGGAAGTGGGAATTAATCTAAGAGTTAATTTCACCTTCAGTTTCATTGTGCATGAGCTAGTTAAGAGTACCTGATAAAAAGTCCTTCCATCCAGGTTGGAGACAGTCCCTTAAATTATGTCTTTTTCCAGTCCTGGTTGCAGGTCATGAGGCATCTGATCTTCATCCAAAGATAGATTACTGAGATAAGCTTCAGAAACAAACTTAGGGTGTTCTTTAAGAATTCAATTAAATTTTACATTAATATCACATAACAGCAAAGAACTATCCAAGAAATGAGTCTTACTACATGCAGACCTCCATTAACAAACTGGGATTTAACATTTTTTGAAATATCTTTTTCTCCCTAAAGTTACCCTCATTTTTATCAAATACAACCAAATTAAGGCTAGTTTGTTTGCAAAATAGGTCTGTTCTCACTAATTTTGGTCTGATGATTTATATAACCATAATTGATCATAGACTTTTTATTTTGCTGAAACACTTATAGGATCTCAGACTGAACTTTTAATATAAAACAGGGCTGGGAAACTCACACCAAAGGCTTATCACAGATTTTGCCTAACAAATCTAGGTGAACTCTTCCCTTTTTAAGGTCTCAAAAATTCCTTGAGATTTTTGTACCTGTTAGTGAGATAACCTTCCTAGCTCATTTGATAAACTTACTGGAAACCTAAGAGTTTCAAATTTCTGGAGGAGTCAGATAGAGAGAAAATATAATTGTTTTGTTTATAACATATAATTTTACCAAATTATTTTCATAATTAGTTTGAGAGGAAGGTTTTCCCTACTCCCGGAAAACACAAGATTCAAACCTGTAATTTTTCAGATAGAAACCATAAAAGTTATAAGCATATTCGCTGGTTCATTCAGTCCTTTGTTAACTTTTGTGAAGTCATCAGGTTTCTCATTAGAACACCAAGACATATCAAAATGTTAAGAACTCCATATAATTTCTAGGATATCTGTATTAGTAATTTTACCATACATTATAACATGAGCAGATTTATTACTCATTTGATAATCTTTTTCATGTAATTTAACCAACCAAATAAACACAGTTTAATATCTCTCTTTGGGATGTTTCAGGGGCCCTCTGAAACACCCCAAAGTTAGCTAGAGGTCAAAGGAACTTCAAAAGAATTCGATTTAGGAAGTTTTATCAAAAAGATCAATTAAAAGCATTTAGAACATTTGGTCAGATTTAGTCAATGTTGATGGGTGTATCATTTAGCTTGTTGATATGTCACAATGGGTGCAAATACCAAGGCTCAAGGTCTAGTGAAAGTCAGCTCCGCCATCTTGGACCTAATTGGCTCTAACCAGTTTTCTTATGACCCTGTCATTCCTAACAAAATCCATTTATCTAACTAATTGTAATCCAATTTTAGAAAATCCTGATCATGCATAACTCTTTTTAGTATTTTTTCATACCTTTTTTTTTTTTTTTACTGAAAGCACACTTCCTGCTTTCCTTTAGCAACCAAGAGCTAACTTTTATATTAGCATTTTATAGATTGGTGAGCATAAATACCAGTGATAATTTCTAAAACCCTTGCTTTCTTAAAACATTTTAGGATGGCATCAAACATTATTCATTTATAGTCCCAAATCTCTTTAGTTTTTCTGTAAAAGGAAATCAGTGTTTAGTAGTAAATGTTTCAAAATCTTATTTCATTTGGAAATGACCTAATTATTTAATAGACTTCCAATACTTAGTTTAGCACAACCCTTAGAAATTCAAGTTACACCAATCTGGAGAGACTATTGTAGACAGATATTCTCAAAGAATAATTATTCTTAATAGAGCTTATATACAAACTCATACCTCATTTACATTTTTTAGAAGTTTTTTTTTACTCGAGGTAATTTCCTTGTTGACAAACTTGTAACAGGCATAATATTTAACTTATATTAAACCTAGGTACAATGAAAATATTTACTTGATGTTAATTACTCTAAGACATGTCTATATTAGATAGGTCAACAAACAAACATTAATATCAGGTATTTAGTACTGAATATTTCCCAGTTCACCTAAACCTGGAATTTATTGTTTAATTTAGAATTATTTGATTTGTAAGTGCTTACCTTTCTTTAAGCCAATTAAATAGAGCTCATTTACAAATTAACCTAAAAAATATTACCCAGAGACAAAGACATACCAAGACATATTTAGACAGACACAGTGCAAGATCTAGCTTCATTTTCTAAGTTTGGTCATGAATTAGATATTACAATATAAAATTTACTAGTTTATAAAAAAAGTTGAAATAAATAACATTTTAAAGGCTTTTTTTCCTTTTTCTCTCAGTCTCAGGAGTTAGAGATGGTCTAGATAAGTGTTCCTGAGAGCCCTGGTCTCAAGGCACAGGGAAAGAAAATCAAGTTCTAACAAAATGGCGGCAGGTCTAAATGGTGGCCAGACAAAGCAAAATGGCCGTCACAAATCACAACACAGAACAGAGTTAAAACACACACATATAAACCTGGCAGTCCTCATCAGACACTCCCTTAAATACAAGAATACAGTCTCTCAGAAAACCTTCTATAGAGACACAAAACTTCAGATGTCTTCAAAGATTTCAAAAGGAGGAAAGGAAGCCAGGTTGAAAGAAGAAGGAGGAGGAGGCGGGAAAGGGGGGCAAAAGGGGTGGCCTTACAGACGTCTCCTGCCACCTGCAGATACCCAGGCATTACGGGACTTTACCCTGGGCTTCCAGAGAAGGGAGGACTGGAACTCGGCCCTACCAGAAACCAGACCAGAAAATTCGAGTTCTCTGCCAAGAGGAGGTGATCAGTCTCCAATCCTCAGCTCAAGCTGAGGCCCTTCGACCAGATTCCTGCGTCCAGGACCGGGGGACTAGAAAAACGGGAAGGATAGGAAGGGCTAAGGAGAGGAAAGAGAGAGGGAAGGGGAGAGAGGTCAATAAAGTCTCTTGTTCCTTACTGGTCGGGGCACTCTGGCCAGTTGTCCGCGCATCAGGAGGAGACCAGGGACAAAAGGGTCCCAGTTGCGGCCGCTGGGTCTGGTCCATTGGCAGGCAAGCTGGCCCCTGAGTACCCCGAGTGGTCAGGATGTCAGTCTCAGCGAAGAAGAGTCCCACCAGAGTCGCTATTTGTTGCAGGAAGGACGACCCCTTCCAGGGCCTATGTCCGAGGAGACACATGTGCTGACAAAGCAAGAGATTTTATTGGGAAGGGCACCCAAGTGGAGAGCAGGAGGGTAAGGGAAGCCAGGAGAACTGCTCTGCCACAGTGACTGGCAGTCTTGGGTTTTATGGTGATGGGATTAGTTTCTGGATAGTCTTTGGCCAATCATTCTAATTCAGAGTCTTTCCTGGTGGCACACGCATCGCTCAGCCAAGATGGATGCTAGCGAGAGGGATTCTGGGAAGTGGACAGACACGCGGTGTCTCCTTTTGACCTTTCCCAAACTCTTCCGGTTGGTGGTGGCTTATTAGTTCCATATTCCTTATCAGGATCTCCTGTCATAAAACAACTCATGCAAATGGTTACTATGGTGCCTGGCCAGGGCAGGCGGTTTCAATCAGTGTGCTTCCCCTACCATCACCATGTCCCTAAGTATTTATACAAACCCAGCCCATATTGCCTGTGTCTCAGCCTTGGCTTACTTAGAATTGCAACCGAGCCAGGGAAGGGGGGTGGGAGGAGGGAAGAAAAAGCCTTTGACCTCAAGTGCGTACATTTGACTGTTCTCTCTCTTTTTCATGAAATGACAAGTTTAATTGCAGTGCCCGATTCATGAAATGTAAAATGAGGAACCGATCTCTGCTCGTGTGTATGTCTCAGTGTGTCTTTGTCTTTAGATAATATTCCTGAGATTACTATATAGAGATTATATTATATATTCTCACATATAGAGCTCTAAATGCGCTCTATTGCACTGACTGAAAATAGGCGCTTACAAATATTGTATTTCTGAGTCACAGAATCTGGGAAATGTTCATGAAGTCTTTTTCTGGTACTGACATCATTTTAGCCTGTTTAACTGTGTCTATTGCTAGAGACAGGAGACAGCAACATTCTTTCATTGTACTGAGTTCTAGTGCAAGTCACTAGGTCACACCTGTTGCAAAATTTGTCAGCAAGAAAGTTCACTCACACTGCTATATTGTCATAAATAACTGAGATAAATGGCATAGATAAAATACTGAAACATTGAGTTCTGAACAAGTCTATGTTTACTTACCTTTGCCTTTTATGAAAAAACACTAAATATATTTCAGTTTCTTAAGTACATATCTTGTACGGCATAAAGGAAAATTGTGCCCTAAGATATGGATGTTTGATAGGTTACAAAATCTACTGTTGATAAAAAAATTCAATTGCCTGTTTCTTGGTTTTAAGTTTTAAGGCATTTTAAAAATGCGATATGATTTAACATCTAGTAAAAATAAATAATAATAAATAAAATATAATAAATTTAAATAAATGAAATGAAAATGAAAACACAATATATAAAAATAATAAAATAATATATGACATTATGACATAGGAATATATAAATATATAAAAATATAAATATATGATGTGTATGTATATATTATAATTGTTGTGTATTATAATTATATTATCATATTACAATTATTATATCTTATATGTAAAATTTTGTTATATTTATAAAAATTTATTGAAAACGTTTTTAAATTTCCATTAAACAATTGTATACTTATTAAAAATTATATATAATATGTATTACTATTACATATAATATTATACATACCAATAAGGATATATTTAATATACTTAGTATATATGAAATACAAATATATAATATATACCAAAGTACATTAAATATATATATAACATATATGTTAATAATAAAACACATATTTATATAGAGGATTATACATATAAATTTATGTATAAATATATATACATGTAGAGATATATTAATTTACATCTTACATTTCATCATATGCAATTGCTATATTATATAAAATAATTACATATATAAGAATTATGTATATATATTATATATAAAGACAACGATTATACTTTGTAAACTTGATATATATATTGTACACATATTGCTTAAATATATCTTATATACTTTTATATATATCATATAATATATGATATGTGATCTATAATGATATATTACATATCATGTAAAATGTAATATATGTTATATATCAAAATATATTACATATAGTTATTATTAAACTTTATTATATATACTTTAGTTTATATAAATATAAAGTATATTTACATATACTTTATTATTAGAATTCTTAAAGCTATTATATATATACTATATTATTTATATAACATATAAACAATATTATTTAATATTAATATATAATTGAAATGGATTATATATAACTATACTAAAAATGAAAATAAAATATATAATATATATAATAAATATTATATGTCTAGTATTTTTAATTTAATTATTATATATAATATATGTAACATAATACATATCATATATGAATATATATTACATATATATAATTTATATATTATCATTATTAATATTAATATAATAATATCATCATCTAATATATATTAATTTATATAATATATAAATTGTAAGTTATGTTTATTGTAATAATATATTGTCTATTTAACAAATATGCATATTAATGCAATATAGTCCTATTCAGTAACATATATATATAATATAATATACATATAATATTATGTGTATGTTATATAACATTTAATAACTAAATAATATTTAATATACTTAATATAAATATAATTAATATATTTAATATAATTGTTTTGATATATAATATATTTTCTATATGTAATATATACATTATTTTATAATTACATAATATATTATAATATATTATTTTTATATAATATAGATTTCTATATAATTGCATATATTATATACATGATATATATATTATATATTGGATATAATATAACTATATATGTAAATATAACTAAGTAAATGTATACTATAAGTTGTTACATATACATATATAAGAATATGTAAATAAATATGTTATATATAAATTAATAATACACTAATTTATATGTAATATATACTTGTATTAAATTATTAGTCAATTATTGAAATAAATATAAATGTAAATATAAATTTATATAAAAATAGAATGTTATATAAAATATAAATATGATATTCATATAAACATGATATAAATATCTATATAAATATATACCTTATTATCACATATAAAAATACATGATATAAAATATATGCTATATAACATATAAGATATATCAGTATCATATAAAACAAATATATAATATATAAAATAAGATTTATTATTATACTTTGTTATATTCACTTTACTCTCTGTAAAGTATATTATATATATTTTATTATCATGTTATATTTTAATTATTATATATACTATAAATCCCATTATATAATTAAATAATATATAACATATTATATAATATATAATGTGTATGTCATAAGATAGATTACATAGCATATATTATATATAATACAATATAATATAATATTATCTATTATACATTTTCTGTTCAGTTCAGTTTAGTTACTCAGTCGTGTCCAACCTTTTGCGATCCAATGGACTACAGCGTGCCAGGCCTCCCTGTCCGTCACCAATTCCTAGAGTCCACCCAAGCTTATGTCCATTGAGTCAATGATGCCATCCAACCATCTCATCCTCTGTCGTCCACTTCTTGGCCTGCCCTCAATCTTTCCCAGCATCAGGGTCTTTTCAAATGAGTCAGCTCTTCACATCAGGTGGCCAAAGTATTGGAGTTTCAGCTTCAACATCAGTCCTTCTAATGAACACCCAGGACTGATCTCCTTTAGGATGGACTGGTTGGATCTCCTTGCAGTCCAAGGGACTCTCAAGAGTCTTCTCCAACACCACAGTTCAAAAGCATCAATTCTTCGGTGCTCAGCTTTCTTTACAGTCCAACTGTCACATCCATACACGACCACTGGATAAACCATATCCTTGACTAAATGGACCTTTGTGGACAAAGTAATATCTCTGCTTTTTAATATGCTCTCTAGGTGGGTCATAGCTTTCCTTCCAAGGAGTAAGCGTCTTTTAATTTCATGGCTGCAGACACCATCTGCAGTCATTTTGGAGCCCCAAAAAATGAAATCTCTCACTGCTTCATTGTTTCCCCATCTATTTGCCATGAAGTGATGGGACCTGATGCCATGATCTTAATTTTCTGAATGTTGAGCTTTAAGCCAACTTTTTCACTCTCTTCTTTCACTTTCATCAAGAGGCTCTTTAGTTCTTCTTCGCTTTCTGCCATAAGGGTGGTGTCATCTGCATATCTGAGGTTACTGATATTTCTCCCTGCAATCTTGATTCCAGCTTCTGCTTCTTCCAGCCCAGCATTTCTCATGATGTGACTTTAGCAAGAATTGTGTACAGTTCAGGATTGACTAAAATAAAATATAATTTAATTAAGTAAATGACTTTTTTTTTATTAATAGTAAGCTACAATAATACTGGAAGTTGGTTTTCTCTCTGTTAACAGAACAAACTTTCCTGGAATATAGAGCTGCCTTGGACAACAGATGGTAAGTCTCTTTCTCTAGCTAACTCTGAGTGTTCCAGAGGAACTGTGAGACATCTCAGAGGGAAATATTAGATTAACTAGCATCACTGGTATGTTAAACACCATGGGGAGCATTATCAAGTGAAGGAGAAGCTTTCTCAGGTTAAAGTGGGATGGATATTATTAATAGAGATTTGATGAAAAAAAAATTATGGAATTACTACAAACCTGGTAGGTCCTAACATCATAATTAGGACATACCAGGGCATACCAAGTTCTGCTACCAAGTCACAGTTCTGGTTATTGTGACCAAGTTTCTTAACCGCTTACATTCTGCTCAGGTGCGTCACCATGACTTTCGATCTTTACGTCAGTAGCACACAGTTACTATACTCTGATGGTTTTGCAAAAGGTCTTCATTGCCCAAGAAGATTCATAGGAGAGACCATTTCGACAAGCACTGATGTCTGATCAATTTCACATTATACCAGGCAACTAACTGGATAAGAAAATTTAAAATCTCCTTTTAAAAAACCTGCTGGTATTATAAATGTGTTTAACAAAACATGAAATACTGAGTCAACTTGTAAATATAGTTTTAAAGTTTATGGGTTTTTTTTTTTTTTTTGCTATGAAATATTATTGATCTGTTGGGTTTCTAGATAAAGCCCAGCCCTTCCCCTCAAGCTACTAGTGATTGACAGCAACTGAGTAAATGCCCTCTGTGAGTAAAACGGAAATATGTTACTTTTCTCTCTCTTGGTTTCTCCAGAAGTCAGAGATGCTGAACTCTGAGCAGCCTTATCAGGTAAATAAAAATGACTGTCTCCTGACATTTGCAATAATCTTCATATTTTGGGGCCCTTTAGAAGAGAGAAATCTGCAAGCAAAATCAAATGGCAGGATTTGAGCCTCAATTTCCTGAGGGTAAAATGGTGTTGGTTCCTTGTTTTCTGGAATTCAGTCTGAGACTCTCTTTTGTACATATAGTTTCATGATTGACTTACTTCCTCCTTCTTGGAGGCTGGGTCTTTGATGGAGCGCACAGGCTCTTCGTTGCTAGCACGGGCTTTCTCTAGTTGCAACACTAATTGTGAACGAGACAGTTCAAGCTCTAGCCTCACAGCAAAGACCACTGGGACCCTACATATTTATCAGATGGAAACACTCAAAAACTCATCTTCCTTGTTGCCCTCTAAAATAGGAAGACTCTTTGGGAAAATATCACAAATCATTAATCATTATCATCATGGTAATATGCTTTCATGTTTTTCAAATGTTGGTCCAAGGGCTATAACAAGGCAATCAAAGAGAGAAATAATATTTCCTCAACACAAACTGTTGATGCTAATGAAGCTTGGAACTTGAGATTATTTCCAGCTCTTGTGTCCTTTCCTCAAATTACATAGGTTGAGTCCCCTTGGAACTGGAGCCAAGAAGGAACTTATGAGGGCTTCGGAGATCCCCACCCATGTGCACCTGCCTCGTATCTATGAAAAACAACTTCAGTCAACAATATATTTAATCATAGAAGTGAGCCAATACAGAAAGAAAGGAAACTGTCAAGGAAGTGAAAATAATAATATCGTAGCTATTAAACAGACTCATGGACTGTTAGCTCTTCCTCAAGGGCTATCGGTAATATTTGGAGCCAGGACCTTTGACCCCTTTTACAGAATCTGAAACCCCTGCCAGATGGAAGAAGTGAACTATGCCGCCCACAAGCAGGAAGACCTGAGACCGGCTGGAACCACAAGGGTGATGCTGCTGCTGCCCGTGACCTCATCACAGACCCAACAGAAGAGTGAACTCGCGTTGATCAGGCTCTGCTCCTTGAACACCATAAGACTCCTCAGACCCCTCCAGGACCAGACACACAGCCTTTTATTTATGTTAATATTTTATTTATTTATCTATTTATTTGGCTGCCTTGGTTCTGATTTGCAGGTGCGAGATAGTCCCTACCTCTGGTGGGATCTTGCTTGTAGCGCAGAGACTCACCAGCTATGGGGCGAGGGCTCAGCTGTTCCTGGGCTGTGAGATCTTAGATTCCCCAGCAGGGATCGAACCCAGGTCCACTGCATTTCAAGGTGGACTCTAAACCGCTGGACCCCCAGAGAAGTCCCAGGACACAGTCTTGAGGGCATTAGCCTGCTTGGTCCCCCGTGTGTGGCAAAGCTGTAAAGCTGGTTTTTCCATTTCACTTTACACTCTCTCTCTCAGAAGTACTCTGGCCCCAGTACACAGAGGCCCAATTTTGGCAAGGAGATCTGGAGAGAAGCCAGGAGCCATTGGAAGAACAGGGTCCTGGGGGCAGGAGGGCCGAGGGACCTGAGTCCCAGTGGGTGGAAGGCTGCGAGGGGCCCAACGGGGCATTCCGGAGGGGAGCCCTGAGGAGGCGTCCTCGGCAGCAGGCGCGGCGCTGCGGCGCAGACCCGGGGCTGCGGAGACGGGCTCCTGATCTCAGCGGAGCGGCCACAGGAGCCGGGGCGGCCCTGAGAGGGGTCGGGGCGCACAGGGCCCGGGCGCCAGTCACCAAGGGACAGAACAGAGAGAAGGAGAAGCTCTGCGCCACGGAGGCGCCCCCGGAGTGTAAGGACCGCCCCGGGAGGAAGCGTGTGGACCACGGTGTGGACTCCAAGATGCTCTGTGCTTCCCAAGGCGGGGCCCAGGAGGCTGGCGGTTCCAACAGCGCTGGATGCACCTGAGGCCTCTATTTGCCTCAAGAACGGAAACTGGGGAGGCAGCCCCGTCCGTCCCCTCCGATCAGAGTTAATCCTCTCCCTGACTTTCCCCTCCCACTCCTCAGGGCAGTGCCCCTCTCTTCACCCCTCGCCCCCTAAACTCATCCCCCATCCCCGGCTTTTCTAGATTCCTCTGGGCTCTGCACACTCCTAGGCCTGCCCCATCCTCCATTCTCCCCCCTCCCCGCTCTCCAGGTTCTAGATTTCAGACACGCTGGGACCTGGGCTGCAGTGCTTCCTCGTGGACACACAGCTTCTTGAGCCACAGACAGCAAGGAAACCACGAGGGACTAACAATCACTACACACACGAGCAGCGGGGGCAAGTGATGCACCAGATCAAAAAAGAAAAGATCAAAACTCCAGTCACCCTTCAGAGCTGGAGAACTAAAGTGGGTCCTGGACGTGATGCCTCACACAGCACCACCAAGGGCTGCACAGACCTCGCATTCAGCCCTCCCGCCCGATGCCGGACCCAGCCTGCCCTCACCCCACTTAATGCACCAGATCTCCCACACGCGCCCCGACACCCCCTCACCCCCCAGGAGCAAACAAGGGATCTTGTCACTTGTTTGACTCCCTTCCTGATGCACCCAGAGGTGCAGTAAAACCTTGTCTGAATATCCTGTCTGGCCTCTTATCAATGTCTGTTGACTTAGGATTCCAAGAACCCTGGTGGGTCACATGCCCTTCCGGCTCTGCACACTCCTGGGTCAGCCCTGTCCTCCCTTTCCTCCCTGCCCCTCCCCATGTTCCAGATGCTTCTGTCCTCAGTGCCACCCCTTCCCTGGACCCCGGATCCCTTTTCCCTCCACTAAGGTCTCCATGTTTCACCTACTCACACGTATCAGCATCTCCCAGATGTGATTTTGATTTCCAAGGTGAGCATTTGCTTTCCTACAGAGCTTCTCCAGATGCTGGAGGCCCCAGCCAGACCCCCTCAGAGAGAAACCCCGCCCTTCTCAGCCTGGTCCCAGCTGGAGCCTGGAAAGCCTGCCCTCTGTCCCACACTCTAGACCCCACTCCGAGACCTCTCACCATTGGCCTCCCTCACTTCCCCTGGGCTCGAGTCCAGGAAGCCTTTACTCTCACACCCAGGCTCAACTCCCTTCGTTTTAAATTCTAAAATGATTTTGTTGACAATTTTGAAAGGCATTTTCCATTACAGCTCTTACAAAATATTGCCTATATTCCCTGAGTTGCACGATCCATCCTTGAGGCTTCTTGGGCCTTCTCAGCTGGCTTCAAGAATCCGCCTGCCACTGCAGGACCCACAGGAGACACGGGATCGACCCCTGGGTAGGCGATCGCCTGCAGAAGGCAATGGTAACCCAATCCCAGTATTCTTGCCTGGAAAATTCCATGGATAGGGGAGCCTATCTTACTCCCAGATTTTGTACCTCCTCCTCCCCACCATATTTAAGCTCCTGCTCTCCCACTAGAAACCACGAGTTTCAAAATATCCTTCTGCTGCTCTTTTGTTATATCCACTACTGGCCAGGAAAGTAGTGTATATTACAATTGTTTTTGTTATATCCACTAGAGAAAACATTATAAAAGTATAAAAAGTTTTTTCTTATATCCATTCATATACACTCAAGAAAGTACTGTAGATAGCAACAAAGTAGTGTATCCAACAGCACAGTAAGCAATAGCCAAAACACAGCCTCTACGAGATGGAGACTTCCCATATGTCTGTCAGAGCAAGTAAATTCAGGACCTAGACTAAAAGGAACAGAAACTCTCCCTTGTTCAGCATGGAGTCACTGATTTATTTAACCAAGAACAAGCTCAAAGAAACTCTTGAAAATATAGTTGCTGACCTTCTCACAGAGATGTTATAGACATCTGTAGAAAATAAATTACAAGTGGATGAATTGAGGCTGGCCTGGAGGCCATTCAGTGAGTTGCTCAAACACCTAGTCAAATGGTTGCTGCTCTCTGTCCAAACCAGATGGATTTGGAGACATGGAACCCGTTAGGCGTGAGTTGCTTAAGGAATAAGATTATATATGTCTTTAAGAAGTTTGGTCACCAACTAGCTGAAGTCATCATGGCTTAATTTCTATTTATGTATCAGTTCAGTATCTATGCTATCTTTGTGAAGTCTTAACAAGACAGCATCATGCATTATTGTGTAAAAGGACTCATCATTGTGGGATGTTTGCGGCTAAGATTTCAGTTTCCTTCTGATGTATACATCCCAACTCTGCCTGCCTAACCAACAACACTGATTTGAACCTGGGGAGACATCCCTAAGATTATAATAGTATTCAGAAGACAGAGATTACCAGCTTATCTTCCTTTATTGCTTCCTCAACAACAGTTTGCTCTAACACGAAGAAAAATTGAGAAACAGAATTTTTGCTGTTAGCAGCAACACACCACCCCTACCCTCCTGACAATGGATGACCTGTGGGCCTTTTCAGTTGCTCTTTGTGACTGTAGTCCACCAGGCTCCTATGTTCATGGGCTTTCCCAAGCAAGAATACGGAGTGGGGTGCCATTTCCTATTCCAGGGGGTCTTATGCACCCAGAGATCAGATGCGTGTTCCCTGCATGTCCTGCATTGCAGGCATTTTCTTTATCACTGAGCCCCCTAACAACATATAGCCTTCACTCTAAGGATATAAAGGACATCTGAACTCTCCTGTGGTCTGCCCGATTCTGTGCTGACTTCCTTCTCCTGGAGCTGAAACTCCAGCCAGGGGCAGACCAGGGAAGGGAGAGATTGTAACCAAGCAGGACCCTCTGAGGCTTTCCCAGAATAACCCCCCAGCCAAGTCCTCTGCTTGCCTTTTGTCTGTAAAGAAAACTTTCACCAAGAATAAATGTAGGGACTTCACTCCAGGTCTAGTGGCTAAGACTCCACCAGTCAAATTCAGGGGTGAAGGTTGAATACTTGGTTGGGATATGAATGTCCCACATGCCTTGCAGCGAGATTAGAAAAAACAAAAAAAGAAGAATGAATTTAATCAGAGAAGTGAGAAAATGTGGAAAGGAAAACAGTCAAACAAGGCTGATGAAAAAATGAGACCTAATCTTATCTAAATATACGTATGACTCAGTTTGTGTCTTTGTCTCTAGTTAATATTCCTGAGATTCATTTCTAAATGAGCTCCATTTAATTGACTTAAAGAAAAGTAAGCGCTTACAAATAAAGTATTTCTAAGGTTCACATAATCTGGGAAATGTTCAATATTAAGTCCATTTCTGGTATGGACCCCAGGTTAGTTTGTTGTTTAACCGTGTGTGAATTAATGGAGACATGAGTCACCAACATTGTCACCAACACTCACTGCACCTAGTTCTGCTGCGAGTCAAAAAGTGGCAAAGCGGTAAAGCTAGTTTTTCCACTTCACTTAAAACTCTCTCTCTCTGATGTACTCTGGCCCCAGTACACAGAGGCCCAATTTTGGCAAGGAGATCTGGAGAGAAGCCAGGAGCCATTGGAAGAACAGGGTCCTGGGGGCAGGAGGGCCGAGGGACCTGAGTCCCAGTGGTTGGAAGGCTGCGAGGGGCCCAACGGGGCATTCCGGAGGGGAGCCCTGAGGAGGCGTCCTCGGCAGCAGGCGAGGCGCTGCGGCGCAGACCCGGGGCTGCGGAGACGGGCTCCTGATCTCAGCGGAGCGGCCACAGGAGCCGGGGCGGCCCTGAGATGGGTCGGGGCGCACAGGGCCCGGGCGCCAGTCACCAAGGGACAGAACAGGGTCAGAACAGAGAGAAGGAGAAGCTCTGCGCCACGGAGGCGCCCCCGGAGTGTAAGGACCGCCCCGGAGGAAGCGTGTGGACCACGGTGTGGACTCCAAGATGCTCTGTGCTTCCCAAGGCGGGGCCCAGGAGGCTGGCGGTTCCAACAGCGCTGGATGCACCTGAGGCCTCTATTTGCCTCAAGAACGGAAACTGGGGAGGCAGCCCCGTCCATCCCCTCCGATCAGAGTTAATCCTCTCCCTGACTTTCCCCTCCCACTCCTCAGGGCAGTGCCCCTCTCTTCACCCCTGGCCCCTTAAACTCGTTCCCCATCCCCGGCTTTTCTAGATTCTACTGGGCTCTGCACACTCCTAGGCCTGCCCCATCCTCCATTCTCCCCCCCTCCCCGCTCTCCAGGTTCTAGATTTCAGACACGCTGGGACCTGGGCTGCAGTGCTTCCTCGTGGACACACAGCTTCTTGAGCCACAGACAGCAAGGAAACCACGAGGGACTAACAATCACTACACACACGAGCAGCGGGGGCAAGTGATGCACCAGATCAAAAAAGAAAAGATCAAAACTCCAGTCACCCTTCAGAGCTGGAGAACTAAAGTGGGTCCTGGACGTGATGCCTCACACAGCACCACCAAGGGCTGCACAGACCTCGCATTCAGCCCTCCCGCCCAATGCTGGACCCAGGCCGCCCTCACCCTATTTAATGGACCAGATTTCCCACACGCGCCCCGACACCCCCTCACCCCCCAGGAGCAAACAAGGGATCTTGTCACTTGTTTGACTCCCTTCCTGATGCACCCAGAGGTGCAGTAAAACCTTGTCTGAATATCCTGTCTGGCCTCTTATCAATGTCTGTTGACTTAGGATTCCAAGAACCCTGGTGGGTCACATGCCCTTCCGGCTCTGCACACTCCTGGGTCAGCCCTGTCCTCCCTTTCCTCCCTGCCCCTCCCTGTGTTCCAGACGCTTCTGTCCTCGGTGCCGCCCCTTCCCTGGACCCTGGATCCCTTTTCCCTCCACTGAGGTCTCAGTGTTTCACCTACTAACACGTATCAGCATCTCCCAGACGCAACTGAGGCATGACTTTGACTTCCAAGGTGAGCATTCACTTTCCTACAGAGCTTCTCCAGATGCTGGAGGCCCCAGCCAGACCCCCTCAGAGAGAAACCCCGCCCTTCTCAGCCTGGTCCCAGCTGGAGCCTGGAAAGCCTGCCCTCTGTCCCACACTCTAGACCCCACTCCGAGACCTCTCACCATTGGCCTCCCTCACTTCCCCTGGGCTCGAGTCCAGGAAGCCTTTACTCACACACACAGGCTCAACTCACCTCCTTTGTTTTAAATTCTAAAATTATTTCATTGACCATTTTGAAAGGCACTTTCCATTTACAGCTCTTATAAAATATTGCCTATATTCCCCGTGTTGCACGATCCATCCTTGAGGCTTCTTAGGCCTTCTCAGCTGGCACTAGTGTTCAAGAATCCGCCTGCCGCTGCAGGACCCACAGGAGACATGGGATCGATCCCTGGGTAGGCGAGATCGCCTGCAGAAGGAAATGGTAACCCAATCCCAGTATTCTTGCCTGAAAAATTCCATGGACAGGGGAACCTGTCTTACTCCCAGAAGTTTGTACCTCCTCCTCCCCACCATAGTTAAGCCCCTGCCCTCCTACGAGAAACCACTAGTCATTCAAAATATCAGTGAGTCTGCTGCTTTTTTGTTGTACACTCTACCTTGCTTATTTTTTCAGGTTCCTCATGTTAGTGAACCTGACATTATTTGTAACTATTTTCTCCTCTTTAGTCTATTATCACTCTTTAGTCGGTGTTTTCCTTTGCTGTGCAAAACTCTTCAGCTTCATTAGGTCCGGGAAGATCCCCTGGAGAATAGATAGGCACCCGCTCCAGCATTCTTGGGCTTCCCCGGTGGCTCAGCTGCTAAAGAATCCGTCTGCAGTGTTGGAGACCCGGGTTTGATCCCTGGGTTGCAAAGATCCCCTGGAGAAGGGAAAGGTTACCCACCCCAGTATTCTGGCCTGGAGAATTCCATGGACTGTCTAGTCCATGGGATCGCAAAGAGTCAGACATGACTGAAGCGACTTAGCATGGCAATGTTTTTTTAAAAAAATATTTTTTAATTGGAGAAAAATTGCTTAACAATGTTATGTTGGTTTCTGCCATACAATAATGTGAATCAGTCATAATTATATATACACACATATATATATGATATATATATACACACACACACATATATATCCCATCCCTCGAGAATCTCCCTCCCTCCCCCTCCCCGAGCCCACCCCTCTAGCTCATCACAGAGCAGGACGCTGGGCTCCCTGCACTATCTAGCAACTTCTCGGCTGATCTGTGTGAGACGTGGTTGTGTCTATATGTCGAGCCATCTTTCTCCATTCATCCCACTCTGTCCTTCCCCAGTGCTGTCCACCAGTCCATTCTCTATATCTGCGTCTCCAGTCCTTCCCTGTAAACAGGTTCCTCAATACCATTTTTCTAGATTCCATATATATCATTAATATACAATATTTGTTGTTCTCTGACTTACTTCCCGTATGACAGGCTCTCGGTTCATCTACCTCACTAGAACTGACTCAACTTTTTTCCTTTTTATAGCTGAGTAATATGGTTTTTCCAGTGGTCATGTATGGATGTGAGAGTTGGACTGTGAAGAAAGCTGAGTGCCGAAGAATTGATGCTTTTGAACTGTGGTGTTGGAGAAGACTCTTGAGAGTCCCTTGGACTTCAAGGAGATCCAACTGGTCCATCCTAAAGGAGATCAGTCCTGGGTGTTCACTGGAAGGACTGATGCTGAAGCTGAAACTCCAGTACTTTGGCCACCTCATGCGAAGAGTTGACTCATTGGAAAAGACCCTGATGCTGGGAGGGATTGGGGGCAGGAGGAGATGGGGATGAAGAGGATGAGATGGTAGGATGGCTTTGGTGCATGGTCTGTCTTGGAGGTTGTCAATAGTGCTGCCTTGAAAATAGAGGTGCAGGTATCATTTTAAATTATGATTTTCTCTGGATTTAAGACAAGGAGTGGGCTTGCCAGATCAGGTGGTAACTCTGTATTTGGTGTTTTAAGGAATCGCCACACCGTTTTCCTTCGTGGCTGCACCCACCCATATACATCTCTGAAACAGTGTAGGAGGATTCCCTGTTCTCCTTGCTCTCAGCCGCACTTAACTTTTTATAGATCTTTTGCAGATTAAGGGCTTCCCTGGTGGCTCAGATGGTAAAGCATTTGCTTGCAAGGCGGGAGACCTGGGTTCAGTTCCTAGGTTGGGAAGATCCCCTGGAGAAGGAAACGGCAACCCACTATAGTATTCTCGCCTAGAGAATTCCCATGGACAGAGCAGCCTGGCAGGCTACAGTCTATGGGGTTGCAAAGAGCAAACACGACTGAGTGATTAACACTTTCACTTTCTAAGATGGTCATTCTGAGGGGGGTAATGTGACACCTCATTGCAGTTTTGAGTGGCATTTCACTAAAAGTGATCCAAAGCATCTTTTCATGTGCTTTATGTCCATCTGGATAACTTCTTTGGACAAATGTCCATTTAGATCTTTGGCCCATATTGTATTGGGTTGATTGTTTTACATATATATATCTGTATGAACTGTTTGGATGTTTTGGAGATGAAATCCTTGTTTTTAAATTTGGTGGCAAACATTTTTTTCCCATTTTGAGGTTTGTCATCTTTCCTTTAGGGTTTTCCGTGCTGTTGAAAAGCTTTTGAGGTTAATGAGGTCCCTTTTGTTGAATTTTGCTTTAATTTTCCTTATTGTAAGAGTTGATCCAAAAAGAACTTGCTGCGATTTACGTCAAAGCATGTTCTGCGTATATTTTCCTTGAGACGTTTAGCATAATCTTCCCTCCATTTAGCTCTTTAATTGATTTGGAGCTTTGTTTTCTACAAGTGGTTAGAGAGAGAGATGTAAACTCTTTCACTTTTCAGTATTTAAGGAGCCTCCACCCTGTCCTCCGTTCTGGCTGTTAACAACATGCGTTGGCAGCATCACTGTAGGAATGTTCCCTTTTCTCCACAACCTCTCCAAAGTGTATTGTTTGTAGACTTTTTGACAAAGGCCATTCTGACAGGTATGAGCTGATACCTCGTTGTAATTTGATTTTTTATAAGGTTCATGATGTTGAAAGTTTTTCATGTGATTAAAAAGAAACAACACTATGAGCAAAAATGATCTCTCAAAATTGTCTTCTTGACCGTCTGCCCTGATCTGAAATCTTTTTCCAGAACCTACCCAAGGACATTTGTTAAGGACAGGTGTTTTTCCCACATCCCCTCAGGCTTGGAGACTGACTTTTAAGTACCCATCAGCAGAGGTTTCCATTGTTGTTACCCAAAATGGCCACAAGGCGGCAGCATTTCTTCATGCTCCACACTGGCTTTTGTTTTGTTTTTTTTTTGGGTTTTATTTCTGGCTAATTTTAATTTTCTATCTGGCTTCCCCGGTGGATCAGAAAGTAATGAATCTGCCTGCAATGCAGGAGACCCGAGTTCAATCCCTGGGTCAGGAAGATCCCTGAGAAGAGAATGGCAACCCACTCCAGCATTCTTGCCTGGAGAATCCCATGGACAGAGGAGCCTGCTGGGCTACTGTCCACGGAGGTTGCAGAGAGTCGGACAGGACTGAGCAACTAAGGCTTTCACGTCTGCTGTCTTGAATATTGTCAGTAGTGCTGCCCTGAATATAGGGGAGCAAATATCACCTTACATTATGATTTTCTCCGGATCTGAGGCAAGAGGTGGGCTTGCCAGAGTGAGTGGTAACTCTGCATTTAGTGGTTTAAGAACCTCCATGCTGTTTTCCTTTGTGACCTGACCTGCCCGTTGCCAGCCCCGCCCCCAGTGTAGAAGAATCCCGTCTTCCCAGCAGCGTTTACTCTCTGTTTCTCTTTTGGAGGAGGGCCATTCTGCCCTGTGTGAGGTGACTGGCACTTATCTAACAGTGATGCTAAGCATCTTTTATGCGCTTTATGTCCTTCTGGCTGCCTTCTTTAGTGAAATATTCATTTAGATCTTTGGCATCATTTTCTATTGGTTGGGTTTTTTATTATTCTCTTTACTGAGCTTTATGAGCTGTCTGCCTGTTTTCTAGATAAATTCTGACTTTTTATGTTTGGTTGCAAACTGCTTTACTATGCCGCGTGTTGTCCTTTCTTTTTTTAGGGTTTTCCTTGCTGGGCAATAGCTTTTCAGGTTACTGAGGGCCCTTCTGCTGAGTTATGTCTTATTTTTCATTATTCTAACAGTGGGTCCAAAAACAACTTGCTGCCATTTCTGTCAAAGTGTGTTCTGCCTATATTTTCCTCAACAGCTTTAGAGTAATCGGCCCTTCTTTTAGTTCTTTAATCGGTTTGGAGTTTCTTTTCCAGTATGGGGTTAGGGAGTGTTGATAATTTCATTTGCTTTTCACTTGTTTAAAGAACCTCCATTTTCTCCTTTGAGCTGGCTGTGAGCAGGTTACATTCCCAGCATCAAGGCAGGATAGAGTCCTTTCCTCCAAAACTTCTCCGCTATTTATTGTCTGTAGACTTTTCGAGAACGACCATTCGGACAGGCTTGAAAAGATGCCTAGATCTAGTTTTGTTGCCATTTCTCTAATAATTAGTGATGTGCACATTGTTGCCCATACTTTATGGCCATCTGGATGCTTATGCGGGAGAAATGTCCATTTAGGTCTTTGGCCCATTTTTTAATTTTTTTAATTGAACAGCATGAGTTGTTTGCATGTCTGGGGAATGCATTCCTTATTTTTCCCTTGGTTGCAAACATTTTTTTTTCCCCTGATGATTATCTTTGTTTTCCTTTCCGGTTTCCCTATGGACCAACAGAAGCAGAAGACATTAATTAGGCAAGAATACATACAAGAGCTATATAAAAAAGATCTTCATGACCCAGATAATCACAATGGTGTGATCACTCACCTAGAGCCAGACATCCTGGAGTGGGAAGTCAAGTGGGCCTTAGGAAGCATCACTATGAATAAAGCTAGTGGAGGTGATGGAATTTCAGTTGAGCTATTTCAAATCCTAAAAGATGATGCTGTGAAAGTGCTGCACTCAATATGCCAGCAAATTTGGAAAACTCAGCAATGGCCACAGGACTGGAAAAGGTCAGTTTTCATTCCAATCCCAAAGAAAGGCAATGCCAAAGAATGTTCAAACTACTGCACAATTGCACTCATCTCACAGGCTAGCAAAGTAATGCTCAAAATTCTCCAAGCCAGGCTTCAACAGTACGTGAACCATGAACTTCCAGATGTTCAAGCTGGATTTAGAAAAGCAGAAGAACCAGAGATCAAATTGCCAACATCCACTGGATCATCAAAAAAGCAAGAGAGTTCCAGAAAAACATCTACTTCTGCTTTATTGATTATGCCAAAGCCTTTGACTGTGTGGATCACAACAAACTGTGGAAAATTCTTCAAGAGATGGGAATACCAGACCACCTGACCTGCCTCTGAGAAATCTGTATGCAGGTCAAGAAGCAACAGTTAGAACTGGACATGGAACAACAGACTGGTTCCAAATTGGGAAAGGAATCTGTCCAAGGTTGTATATTGTCACCCTGCTTATTTAACTTAGATGCACAGTACATCATGAGAAATGTTGGGCTGGATGAAGCACAAGCTGGAATCAAGCTGGACTCAAGATTTCCGGGAAAAATATCAATAACCTCAGATATGCAGATGACACCACCCTTATGGCAGAAAGCAAAGAAGAACTAAAGAACCTCTTGATGAAAGTGAAAGAGGAGAGTGAAAAAGTTGGCTTAAAACTCAACATTCAGAAAACTAAGATCATGGCATCTGGTCCCATCACTTCATGGCAAATAGATGGGGAAACAATGGAAACAGTGAGAGACTTTATTTTCTTGGGCTCCAAAATCACTGCAGATGGTGACTGCAGCCATGAAATTAAAAGAAGTGTGCTCCTTGGAAGAAAAGCTATGGCCAACCTAGATAGCATATCAAAAAGCAGAGACATTACTTTGCCAACAAAGGTCCATCTAGTCAAAGCTATGGTTTTTCCAGTAGTCATGTATAGATTGTGAGAGCTGGACCATAAAGAAAGCTGAGTGCCGAAGAATTGATTCTTTTGAACTGTGGTGTTGGAGAAGACTCTTGAGAGTCCCTTGGACTGCAAGGAGATCCAACCAGTCCATCCTAAAGGAAATCAGTCCTGAATATTCATTGGAAGGACTTATGGAAATGCCAGAAATCCAATACTTTGGCCATCTGTTGTGAAGAACTGACCCATTTGAAAAGACCCTGATGCTGGGCCAGATTGAAGGCAGGAGGCGAAGGGGACAACACAGGATAAGATGGTTGGAGGGCATCACTGACTCCACGGACATGAGTTTGAGCAAGCTCTGGAAGGTGGTAATGGACAGGGAAGCCTGGCCTGCTGCAGTCCATGTGGTCGCAAAGAGTCAGACACTACTTAGCGACTGAACTGAACTGAGCTGATTGAATACATTGAAAGAACCTATATGGGAAAAGACCTCCTCCCCCCAAAATAGATATATGTTCATGTATAACAAAGCCAAG